>NC_092164.1:65131845-65139345 GCF_045791955.1 Oncorhynchus clarkii lewisi
AGTTTCACTTCAATTCAAACCAGTAGTCTGAAGGCTTTTTCACCCAGTCAGGGTTTTAAAGCATGATGTGAGGTACAGTACCAGTCAAAAGGTTGGACACACCTCCTCATTCCAGGGTTTTGCTTTATTTGTACTATTTTCTACATTGTAGAATATAATAGTGAATACATCAACACTGTGAAATAACACATATGGAATGATGTAGTAACCAAAAAAGTGATAAACAATAAACAATATAATTATAATTAAATTATAAATATATTTGGATTTGTTTAACCCTTTGTGTTATTTCATAGTTTAGATGTCTCACTATTATTCTACAATGTACAGTTGTGGCCAAAGGTTTTGAGAATTAAATAAATATTAATTTTCACAAAGTCTGCTGCCTCAGTTTGTATGACGGCAATTTGCATATACTCCAGAATGTTATGAAGAGTGATCAGATTAATTGCAATTAATTGCAAAGTCCCTCTTTTCCATGCATATGAATTGAATCCCCCAAAAACATTTCCACTGCATTTCAGCCCTGCCACAAAAGGACCAGCTGTCATAATGTCAGTGATTCTCTCGTTAACACAGGTGTGAGTGTTAACGAGGACAAGGCTGGAGATCACTCTGTCATGCTGATTGAGTTCGAATAACAGACTGGAAGCTTCAAAAGGAGGGTGGTGCTTGGAATCATTGTTCTTCCTCTGTCAATCATGGTTACCTGCAAGGAAACACGTGCCGTCATCATTGCTTTGCACAAAAAGGGCTTCACAGGCAAGGATATTGCTGCCAGTAAGATTGCACCTAAATCAACCATTTATCGGATCATCAAGAACTTAAAGGAGAGCGAATCAATTGTTGTGAAGAAGGCTTCAGGGCACCCACGAAAGTCCAGCAAGCGCCAGGACCGTCTCCTGAAGTTGGTTCAGCTGCGGGATCGGGGCACCACCAGTGCAGAGCTTGCTCAAGAATGGAAGCAGGCAGGTGTGAGTGCATCTGCACGCACAGTGAGGCAAAGACTTTTGGAGGATGGCCTGGTGTCAAGAAGGGCAGCAAAGAAGCCACTTCTCTCCAGGAAAAACATCAGGGACAGACTGATATTCTGCAAAAGGTACAGAGATTGGACTGCTGAGGACTGGGGTGAAGTCATTTTCTCTGATGAATCCCCTTTCCGATTGTATGGGGCATCCGGAAAAAATCTTGTCTGGAGAAGACAATGTGAGCGCTACCATCAGTCCTGTGTCATGCCAACAGTAAAGCATCCTGAGACCATTCATGTTTGGGGTTGCTTCTCAGCCAAGAGAGTGGGCTCACTCACAATTTTGCCTAATGACACAGCCATGAATAAAGAATGGTACCAACACATCCTCCGAGAGCAACTTCTCTCAACCATCCAGGAACAGTTTGGTGACGAACAATGCCTTTTCCAGCATGATGGAGCACCTTGCCTTAAGGCAAAAGTGATAACTAAGTGGCTCTGGGAACAAAACACAAGTATTTTGGGTCCATGGCCAGGAAACACCCCAGACATTAATCCCATTGAGAACTTGTGGTCAATCCTCAAGAGGCGGGTGGACAAACAAAACCCCACAAATTCTGACAAACTCCAAGCATTGATTATGCAAGAATGGGCTGCCATCAGTCAGGATGTGGCCCAGAAGATAATTGACAGCATGCCAGGTGCGGATTCTTGAAAAAGAAGGGTCAACACTGCAAATATTGACCCTTTGCATCAACTTCATGTAATTGTCAATAAAAGCCTTTGACACTTCTGAAGACAATGAGGCAGCAGACTTTGTGAAAATGTATATTTGTGTCATTCTGAAAACTTTTGGCCACAACTGGAGTAAATAGTTAAACTAAAGAAAAACCCTGGAATGAGTGTGTCCAAACCTTTGACTTGTTCTGTAAATATACACACAAAGAGGAGAATAATTATTGTCAAGGAAGTTTACTAAAATGTTATATATATGTTTTTTTTATTATTATTATTATTATTTTTTTTTTTCACCTTTATTTAACCAGGTAGGCCAGTTGAGAACACCTTTATTTAACCAGGTAGGCAAGTTGAGAACAAGTTCTCATTTACAACTGCGACCTGGCCAAGATAAAGCAAAGCACTGTGACACAGACAACAACACAGAGTTACACATGTATAAATAAACAATAAACAAGCCAATGAAGCTGTTGGCCGGGGTTGGAGTAGCCAGGAGGAAGGCATGGCCGGCCGTTGAGAAATGCTCATGGATTTATCGGTGGTGACCGTGTCGCCTAGCCTCAGTGCAGTGGGCAGCTGGGAGGAGGTGCTCTTGTTCTCATGGACTTTACAGTGTCCCAAAACCTTTTGGAGTTAAAGCTACAGGATGTGAATTTCTGCTTGAAAAATCTAGCCTTTGCTTTCCTGACTGACTGCGTGTATTGGTTCCTGACTTCCCTGAACAGTTGCATATCGGGGGGCTATTCGATACTAGTGCAGGAACCAGGAATTTTCACCGTTCAGCCTGATTCTGCCTCATACTAGAAAACCACCATGTCTGTAACGACAACCCCCAAACGCTAGGCAGAGCAGTAAATGGCAAAGAAAAGGAAAAACATACTTTATTTAATTTGATTTAAGCAGTAATGTACAGCTATATAACTATAGCCTCTCTGTGGGTAATTTAATTTGATTTAAGCAGTAATGTACAGCTATATAACTATAGCCTCTCTGTGGGTAATTTAATTTGATTTAAGCAGCAATGTACAGCTATATAACTATAGCCTCTCTGTGGGTAATTTAATTTGATTTAAGCAGTAATGTACAGCTATATAACTATAGCCTCTCTGTGGGCAATTTAATTTGATTTAAGCAGTAATGTACAGCTATATAACTATAGCCTCTCTGTGGGTAATTGCTCTTGATTCCAGGCTTTCTAGGATTTACAGCTGTACTTATGAAGCCTTATTCAAGCCGAAGGGCTTTTTGGGACATAAATCTCAATCAGAACCTAAGCTGGCCACCTCACTGAACACGCCAACTGGCACGTGTGTTTATATGTTGCTCATTAGGAAAACAAGATTTCAGTCTTGGAGGTGTGTTTCCTGAACGATTCCAATAATGATGATGATGTTTCACCTTCTCAACATCCCCCAGAATGAATCTAAGACATCTCAAGAAATCTGTAAATGATTTTAGATGTTTTTTTTTGTCGAGGTTGTTTTAGTTGCGCAATTTTACATCTAACTAAGTTTGTTTTTTTTTGCGTAGTATTTCTCAAGTATAAACAAATGTGTGACGTTGTCTTGTGTAAACAAAGTCGGAGATGCTGGGCAGGTCTGTCTCACTGTCTATACTATTGGATAGAGAGAAATCCCCGCAGCTGTTCACCACATGTTAATAGGCAAATGGACATCGTCAAATCAAAACCCTTAATTTATCCATTGTGACGCACGGATGTTCCAAACTCTATTTTAGATGAGACTGACATTATGACCAAAAAATATCCTATTTACACTTTGTAGTCAATGTTGACACTAGACTAACTGTTTCTGACTCACATTGACACCACATAGACTGTTTTTTTTACAATTATTGGTTGCTTTTTAAAGGCAGTCGCTCTTCAAACTTTAACACTAAAGCCACATTTTATTGGTTACATATAATTTGGCCTTCAGTAAGTGGTTGTTAAATTATAATTGAAGCTTACCTCATGTCATGATACAGTGCTGTGCCTCTCTCCTAATATGCTGTAATAACTTTTCAAATGTGATCACTGATTTGGTGACACACACACATGTGCACACATAAAACATGTGCACACACACGCACACACGCACGCACGCACACACACACACACACACACGCACACACACACACAATGCTTTACCGCTCTGCTAATATGCTGTAACAAGCTTTCAAATGAAATCCCTTCTGACTTAGCGATACACACTCACACACACACACACACACACACACACACACACACACACACACACACACACACACACACACACACACACACATATGTAAACACACACACACACACACACACTTTTTTTTCAGTCTGTCACCCACAATTGGTGTGCTAGAATCTAGATCAATCACTGTGTTCTGACAGGGCAGAGAGAGACCCCAGACCGATGCATTTTTTAAAATGATTTATTACAAGAATTACAGAGCTTACTCGTACATTAACGATACACTCTGGAAACGTGCACAGAATCTTTTAAATCAACATTAGGAAGGAATAGGAGCAACTAAAAATCAGCATAAAATATCAGTCAATTTGATGTGAAAGTAACCCGAAGAATTTATTCATGATTTATTCCAATGATTACCGACTTGCACGTCATGATAATGGACCGGTGGATTGGGAAAAGACTAGCCTGGGAACCAGTCTGTTTGTGCTACCATTCCACTTCCAAATGTTTGGCATGACAAGAGGTGGCAATGAGTTGCATTATAACACAAACAGAATGGTACACAGGCTAGAAAAAGAGTGTCAGTGATGGGTACCGTAGACTCTGAGAGAGGTCGTGGTTTAGTAAGGAACAACCACCCTGGGTAGTTAGTCACAGGGCCAATCATACAGTAGAATGTAGTGTATTATACAATGGGTGGGTCTAATCCTGAATACTGATTAGTTAATACCGCATTCCAGCCGGTGTCTATTCCACAAGTTAACGCCGGCTAAATTGACGATGTTAAAATTCCTATTTACTCTGTTCCCATCTGACTGTGCAATCCACTGTCTCATCAGCCCAGCCAGGCAATTTATAAACTTGATCTCCACTATAAAAAGCATCTAGACATTATCTCACATTTCTTTTAGACGAACATTTCGTTTTCAACAGTGGAGACTTGTATTAACCTGCTGTCTGTCTCTCCGACATTTGCAACATTGTTTCAATATTCAAATTGGATCCCCAGCTGTCCCATAGTAATGAACGTGTTGGGAGTTGGGATGAGAAAGACAGAGAGGCAGGCGGTGTTTCTCAACCAGTCGAAATCATGAATCCGCTGGCATCATTTTTTATGGATATACCGTATACAAATAACTATCAAATAGAAAACAGGTCAAACGTAACGAAGTGCAGCTAGTTTGCAGTCTTTCCAGCTTCAGTTTGAAGTGATTGTGTTAGCAGTGTTGTTGACTAGCTCCTCTGAACATCAGTGTCCTGACGAATGAGCACATTTTCTGTGCCAGGTGAAAACGTGCATCATTAGCTCCTTCTTATGGATGTATCCAAATAAATGTCACTAGAAAACAGCTTGAACAAACGCAAATGCAGCTACTGTTGTTATTCTGGCTGCACTGTTAAACGTGACTTTAAGTTAGCCGTAGTTAGCTAGCTAGCAAGTGAGGGATAAGAACGTTGTCAGCCAGTATGGCAATGGAACATTTAGAACGAATGACTGGGTCCGGTCCATAGATGCAGAACAAAAAGACTGAACGACTGGGTCACGTCCATAGATACAGAACAAAAAGACTGAACGACTGGGTCGTGTCCATAGATACAGAACAAAAAGACTGAACGACTGGGTCGTGTCTCTGGCAACCGAACCAATGGAATGAATGACCAGTCGGCATGGGGTAGCAACCCTAGATTTGTTAACGGGACTATATCTTGTAGAAATAGTATGAATAACGTTTTTAATGAAAATATGTCAATCATTATTTGAATATGTTGATAACCCGTTGTATAGAAGTGATAATGCCCTCAAAGACGTTTTTTCGACTTCGTCTCGGGGTTAACAACACCCATGCCAATATATCCTCCAAACACCGGCTTCTCTGGCATTATCACTTAAACAGAACACTTGTTTATCACATCGACAAGTGAAACGTGATGAAATGTAACCGCAACTTGTTGAAGTGATAATTGCCTGTACGGTTTGGGGCTTGCGCTTTAACACAACGAAAATATCTTAAGAGTTTTCAGTTTAACGATGTTGCCACTCTAACACCTCAATTTGCTGTGATTGTGAGAAGCTCGTACAGTATGGTTAGACTGTTCAGTTATTCAGTGTTGATGAACCTATCTGACAAGAATGATATACAACGGACTTTACACCTCTCACACATCTCTCTCTCCCCCTCTCCCCCTCTCCCCCTCTCCCCCTCTCCCTCTCTCTCTCTCTCTCTCTCTCTCTCTCTCTCTCTCTCTCTCTCTCTCTCTCTCTCTCTCTCTCTCTCTCTCTCTCTCACATACAGTTGAAGTTGGAAGTTTACATACACCTTAGCCATATAAATTTAAACTCAGTTTTTCACAATTCCTGACATTAAATCCTAGTAAAAATTCCCTGTCTTAGGTCAGTTAGGATCACCACTTTATTTTAAGAATGTGAAATGTCAGAATAATAGTAGAGAGAATGATTTATTTCAGCTTTTATTTCTTTCATCACATTCCCAATGGGTCAGAAGTTTACATACACTCAATTAGTATTTGGTAGCATTGCCTTTAAATTGTTTAACTTGGGTCAAACGTTTCGGGTAGCCTTCCACAAACTTCCCATAATAAATTGGGTGAATTTTGGCCCATTCTTCCTGACAGAGCTGGTGTAACTGAGTCAGGTTTGTTGGCCTCCTTGCTCGCACACGCTTTTTCAGTTCTGCTCATACATTTTCCAAAGGATTGAGGTCAGGGCTTTGTGATGGCAACTCCAATACCTTGACTTTGTTTGCCACATTTTTGGGTCATTGTCCATTTGGAAGACCCATTTGCGACCAAGCTTTAACTTTCTGACTGAGACAACATTTTCCTGCCTCATCATGCCATCTATTTTGTGAAGAGAACCAGTCCCTCCTGCAGCAAAGCACCCCCATAACATGATGTTGCCACCCCCGTGCTTCGCGGTTGAGAGGGTGTTCTTCGGCTTGCAAACCTCTCCCTTTTTCCTCCAAACATAACCATGGTCATTATGGCCAAATATATATATATACATTTTTTTCTCCAAAAAGTATGATCTTTGTCCCCATGTGCAGTTGAAAACCGTAGTCTGGCTATTTTTTATGGCGGTTTTGGAGCAGGTTATGTCGAAACAGGATTCGCTTTACTGTGGATGAAAATTGTTTGTGCCTGTTTCCTCCAGTATCTTCACAAGGTCCTTTGCTGTTGTTCTGGGATTGATTTGCACTTTTCTCACCAAAGTACGTTCATCTCTAGGAGACAGAACGCGTCTCCTTCCTGTGCAGTATGACGGCTGCGTGGTCCCATGGTGTTTATACTTGGGTACTATTGTTTGTGCAGATGAACGTGGTACCTTGAGGCATTTGGAAATTGCTCCCAAGGATGAACCAGACTTTTTTTTCTGAGGTCTTAGCTGATTTCTTTTGATTTTCCCATGATGTCAAGCAAAGAGGCACTGAGTTTGAAGGTAGGCCTTGAAATACATCCACAGGTACACCTCCAATTGACTCAAATTATGTCAATTAGCCTATCAGAAGCTTCTAAAGCCATGATATCATTTTTCTGGAATTTTCCAAGCTGTTTAAAGGCACAGTCAATTTAGTGTATGTAAACTTACCCACT
>NC_092164.1:65144345-65154345 GCF_045791955.1 Oncorhynchus clarkii lewisi
TCACCTATGTGATGATCATGTTGTTTAATCAGCTTCTTGATAATGCCACACCTATCAGGTAGATGGATCATCTTGGCAAAGGAGAAATGCTCACTAACAAAGATGTAAACAAATGTGTGCACAAAATGTGAGAGACGGAAAATTCCTGGGATTTTTTAAAATTTCAGCTCATGAAACATGAGACCAAAACTTTGCGTGTTGCGATTATATTTCAGTTCAGTGTATTTCTAATCGTTTGTCTCTTTTCCCTGGTCGCCTGGTGTCAGAAAGATTACATGCTTATCACACACCCCTCCTAATGAAAATCAGGCTCATCCACTGACATCTAATAGACCTAATGACTGACAGTGAATGGGGGCCCCGAGAGTGTCAGGCAGATTATGAGACGCCGGAAAACCGGTCAGACGATTTCTTGGCAGGCAGCTGATCTGACCCTTCAGTCCACTGAGGTGGGGGGGAGGGCTTAGAGGCTGTGCTCCCTGTGTAGCCCTGCAGGGGGCATCATTGAGCTGTGTAAACAGGGCTCCAACACCTGAGCGAAACCCAAACAACAGGAAAGATGATGAGCTCATGGTGTGGCAGCCACCCAATGTCCTGTTGTGTGTGCACGGGTGTGTGCACATGTATGCGTGTGCGTATGTTTTTATTTGTGTGTGTGAGCAGGTTGTGGCAGACACCCAATGTTCTGTTCGGAGAAACACAGCTCATCTGTCACATACTGCATCACAATGCATTACAATGGAGCATATCTCTTAATGGATGAATCAAGGACCTTGTGGGATGAATCAAGTACCTTGTGGGATGAATCCTGTCCCTTATGGGAGACGAATCAAGTCCCTTAAGGGATGAATCTTGAATCAAGTCCCTTATGGGAAGAATCTTGAATGAAGTCCCTTATGGGTTAAATCAAGTCCCTTATGGGACGAATCAAGTCCCTACTGGGATGAATCAAGTCCCTTATGGGATGAATCAAGTCCCTTATGGATGAATCAAGTGCCTTATGGGATGAATCAAGTCCCTTATGGGATGAATCAAGTCCCTTATGGGATGAATCAAGTCCCTTATGGGATGAATCAAGTCCCTTATGGGATGAATCAAGTCCCTTATGGGATGAATCAAGTCCCTTACGGGATTAATCAAGTTGAATTGAGTCAGGTGTTATATGTTGTCCCTTTGTGCAAGAGGCGTCACTACAGTCCCTGGTTCGATTTCAGGCTGTATCACATCCGGCCGTGATTGGGAATACCATAGGGCGGCGCACAATTGGCCGGTGTAGGTCATCAGTCATCACTGTAAATAAGAATTTGTTCTTAACTGACTTCCCTAGTTACATAAAGGAACAAGTGTAGGATTAAGTTCCTTCAGCAGTGTTTCTTAAACCTCGTCCTGGGGACCCAAAGAGCTCTACATTTACTTCAACTAATCAAAGGTTTGATGATCAGTTGGTCAGTTTTCTTTTTTTTTCACCTTTATTTAAGGTTTGTTAACTTGGCTTTTGAAGACCTTGGAAAAGCACGGTAGGATAGATATAGGTCTGTAACAGTCTGGGTCTAGAGTGTCTCCCCCTTTGAAGAGGGGGATGAACGCGGCAGCTTTCCAATCTTTGGGGATCTCAGATGATACGAAAGAGAGGTTGAACAGGCTAGAGGGTCCAATCTGGACCCTCTCAGGGGAAGAAAAGGCGAGGACCGCTAGCCGTGGCTAACAAAGACTAGTAGCTAGTTAGCTGGCTAGCTCCTGATGGAAGTTCCAGTTGTATGGAATGAAAATAGCAGATCCGTACCACATTGGGTGAGGCGGGTTGCGGGAAAGTATATTTAGGTCGTAGATAGAAAGAGAGATTAAGATATATATGAAAAAGACCGTCTATTTACACGGGATAAGACAAAGACAGATATACATGTCTAACTGCGCTGCCATCTTGGATTGGGATTGTGAAATCAGGTGAAATCAGGTGAAATCGGGTGAAATCGGGTGTGCACCTCTTTGGGTCCCCAAGACCAGGATTTAGAAACACTGTAGTAGAGTAACAGATTCACACTGTAAGTCATAAAGTCATTATTTAATTGAATTGAATTGGGAAATACAATTTCAGGATTTGAATCCATTTGACCCAATACCACTCAAGGTTTAGCATAACCTAATGTAAAGATAAAGAGAAGAGAAAGATTTACACAGGAAGGGTTTATGTTGAACTTCACCCGAACCCACAGCTAACATTCCCTAAAGTCACTCTAGAGCTGCACAGAGACAGGGAGAGATAACATCAGAGAGAAAAGAGATAGGGAATGGAGAGAGTGATAGACAGAGCGAAGGAAAGAGAGAGAGAGAGATAAAGACAGGGAGAGAGTAGAGAGAGTAGAGAGAGAAAGCGAGAGAAATGGGAGAGAAAGAGAGAGAAAATGTGAGAGGAAGGAGAGAGAGAGGAGAGAGAGACAATGTGAGAGAGGAATGAGAGAGAGAGTGAGAGAAAGGGGAGAGAGAAAGAGAGAGAGAGGGGAGAGAGAAAGAGAGGGGGGGAGACACAACATCAGAAAGAAAGAGGAGAAAATGTTTTCAAATCCGTTGGATCTTATCCCTGAGCCTACTATGTGAAAAATGTGTTGAGGTGCCCTTGAGCAAGGCACTTAACCCTAATTGCTCCGATGAGTTGCTCTGGATAAGACCTTCTGATAAAACGTATAAATGTAGCCTGCGGTCTCAGGCGGTTTAGTAGTCAACTGTTTGTGTGACCTCACACTGTGACACACCACTACCCAGCACAGGCATGCTTCTTCAGCACTTCCTCTCTCTAGCTCTCTTTCTCCTTCACACTTTCTCTGTGCCAAACAGGAGGTTGGCAAAGGGAGGAGAAGAGAAGGAAGACGGATGGATGATGAAAAAAAAGGCGCTCAAAGAAAGGAAGAGAGCAGGGAGAGAGAAGACGACAGAGATGAGTTTGCCCATCCCCTCTAGCAAGAGATAAAAAATTCAACATAGGTTATAGAGGTTATAGAGCCCATTGCCCTTTATGGTTGTAAGGTCTGGGGTCCGCTGACCAGCCAAGAATTCACAAAATGGGACAAAGACAAAATTGAGACTTCGCGTACAGAATTCGTCAAAAAATATCCTCGGTGCACAACGTAAAACCACAAATAATGCACGCAGAGCAGAGTTAGGCTGATACCCACTAATGATCAAAATCCACAGAGAGATGAACCTGGAGAAGAGTCCCCTAAGCAAGCTGGTGCTGGGTCTCTGTTCACAAACACAAACAGACCCCACAGAGCCCCAGGACAGCAACACAATTAGACCCAACCAAATCATGAGAAAACAAAAAGATAATTACTTCACACATTGGAAAGTCATTAATTAAAACACAGAGCAAACTGAAATGCTATTTGGCCCGACAGAGAGTACATAGTAGCAGAATACCTGACCACTGTGACTGACCCAAACTTAAGGACATTTTTGACTATTTAAAGACTCAGTGAGCATAGCCTTGCTATTGAGAAAGGCCGCCGTTGGCAGACCTGGCTCTCAAGAGAAGACAGGCTATGTGCTCACTGCCCACAAAATGAGGTGTAAACTGAGCTACACTTCCTAACTTCCTGCCAAATGTATGACCATATTAGAGAGGAATATTTCCGAGATTATACAGATTCACAAAGAATTCTAAAACAAATCCAATTTTGAAAAACTCCCATATCTACTGGGTGAAATACCACAGTGTGCCGTCACAGCAGCTAGATTAGTGACCTGTTCCCACAAGAAAAGGTCAACCAGTGAAGAACAAACACCATTGTAAATACAACCCATATTTATGTTTATTTATTTTCCCTTTTGTACTTGAACTATTTGAACATCGTTACAACACTGTATATATAAATACTGTGACATTTGAAATGTCTTTATTATTTTGGAACTTCTGTGAGTGTAATGTTTACTGTTAATTTTTATTGTTTATTTCACTTTTCTATATTATCTACTTCTCTTACTTTGGCAATGTTAACATATGTTTCCCATGCCAATAAAGCCCCTTGAATTGAATGGATAGAGAGAGCCTATATGGCCCATCCACACTAGCAAGAGATAGAGAGAGCCTGTACGTCCAATCCACTCTAGCAATAGATAGAGAGAGCCTGTACGTCCAATCCACGCTAGCAATAGATAGAGAGAGCCTGTACGTCCAATCCACGCTAGCAATAGATAGAGAGAGCCTGCACGGCCAATCAACTCTAGCAAGAGATAGAGAGAGCCTGCACGGCCCATCCACTCTAGCAAGAGATAGAGAGAGCCTGTATGTCCAATCCACTCTAGCAAGAGATAGAGAGAGGCTGGATGGCCTAGCCACTCTAGCAACAGATAGAGAGAGGCTGGATGGCCATCACATTAGGATTGTTTGTGTGTGCAAACCTTATTTGAGGTGCCAGTCATAATGTAGGATCCTCTTTGGTGTGACACCTATTCTCCTGTGATGAAGCACTGTCTGTTTCACAAGTTCTCTCCCTCTGTCTCCCCCTCTCTCTCCCCCTCTCCCCCCTCTCTCGCTCTCTCCCTCTCTCCCTCTCTCCTTCTCTCTCCCCTCTCTCTCTCCTCTCTCTCTCCCCTCTCTCTCTCTCTCTCTCTCTCGCTCTCTCTCTCTCTCTTTCTCTCTCTCTCTCTCTCTCTCTCTCTCTCTCTCTCTCTCTCTCTCTCTCTCTCTCCCCCTCTCTCTCTCTCTCTCTCTCTCTCTCTCTCTCTCCCTCTCTCTCTCTCTCTCTCTCTCTCTCTCTCCCTCTCTCTCTTTCTCCCCCTCTCTCTCTCTCTCTCTCTCTCTCTGTTTGTGTGAGTGCCTTTTTCATGATATCCAATTGTTAGTTATGGTCTTGTCCCATCGCTGCAACGACCCTTGACAAGAGCCGCACTGCTTCCTGACACACTACTTGCTTAACCCAGAAGACAGCCGCACCAATGTGTCAGCGGAAACAATGTCCAGTTGGCGACCGAAGTCAGCTTGCAAGCACCTGGCCCACCACAAGGAGTCACTAGAGCGCGATGGCACAAGGAAATCCCGGCCGGCTAAACCTTCCCCTAACCCGGACAACGCTGGGCCAATTGTGCGCCGCCTTATGGGTCTCTCGGTCGCCGCCGGCTGTGACACACCCTGGGATCGAAACCGGTACTGTAGTGACGCCTGTGGTGACGACTGCAGTGCCTTAGACCGCTGCGTCACTCGGGAGGCCTGTGTAAGTGTATTTGACTGTCTCCAGCTAATTAGTAACTTAACACACTGGAGAGAGCTAAGCCATGACAGCAGATACATCAGACAGAACTTCACCCCTCCCACACACACACACACACACACACACACACACACACACACACACACACACACACACACACTGAAACACGCAATTTTGAAGGTTAAGTTTAGACATTAATTCTGAATGGTTAAGATGTGGAATTAAAATGTAAAATTAAAATCTAACTAGTACCTAGTCCTGGGACTGATCGGCTTATGGTTTAAAACAAATACATCTTTATGTTTAATTAAGTTGAGGCTTCAAATGACAAAGTGTATCCCCTCGGAGCCAGAGGTCGCGACCCATCCAACATACCTGTCCACAATGCCCTTGCAAACCGCAAGCCAACTTGATGGTAACAGAGCTCACGGTTGCTATTGGCCGGACATGAAGTCACCTCCTGGGGACTCCTTGGATCTTGAGCAACCTGGCTACACGCACACGCGCGAACACACACACACACACACACACACACACACACACACACACACACACACACACACATGCACGCGCACACACACACACACACACACACTATAGCATTTACACCAGCCCGCGGGAACACATCTAGCCAGACTCCGTCGATGCAGGGGGCACCACCAGTGAGTGATAGACTAAAGACTGCAGGGGTTTTAGAAAATTGCTGATGCAAACAGACACACTAACACACACTCCCTGTCATTTACACCCCTCCCAACCATATCAGTGTGTGTGGTGGTGGTGGGGGGATCTGTGTGTTTTCGTTGCGCTTGGTTTGCTTGGGTTATTTAAATTAATGAATCAGTGAGAGGACAGTGACATATGATGAATAGGCAGGAGAACTAGTGACTGTAGGTAATGGTAGTAATAGGGAGGAGAACTAGTGACTGTAGTTAATGGTAGTAATAGGGAGGAGAACTAGTGACTGTTAGTAATGGTAGTAATAGGGAGGAGAACTAGTCTGTTAGTAATGGTAGTAATAGGGAGGAGAACTAGTGACTGTTAGTAATGGTAGTAATAGGGAGGAGAACTAGTCTGTTAGTAATGGTAGTAATAGGGAGGAGAACTAGTGACTGTTAGTAATGGTAGTAATAGGGAGAACTAGTCTGTTAGTAATGGTAGTAATAGGGAGGAGAACTAGTCTGTTAGTAATGGTAGTAATAGGGAGGAGAACTAGTGACTGTAGGTAATGGTAGTAATATCGAGGAGAACTAGTGACTGTTAGTAATGGTAGTAATAGGGAGGAGAACTAGTGACTGTAGGTAATGGTAGTAATAGGGAGGAGGACTAGTCTGTTAGTAATGGTAGTAATAGGGAGGAGAACTAGTGACTGTTAGTAATGGTAGTAATAGGGAGGAGAACTAGTGACTGTAGGTAATGGTAGTAATAGGGAGGAGAACTAGTGACTGTAGTTAATGGTAGTAATAGGGAGGAGAACTAGTGACTGTTAGTAATGGTAGTAATAGGGAGGAGAACTAGTCTGTTAGTAATGGTAGTAATAGGGAGGAGAACTAGTGACTGTAGGTAATGGTAGTAATAGGGAGGAGAACTAGTGACTGTTAGTAATGGTAGTAATAGGGAGGAGAACTAGTCTGTTAGTAATGGTAGTAATAGGGAGGAGAACTAGTGACTGTTAGTAATGGTAGTAATAGGGAGAACTAGTCTGTTAGTAATGGTAGTAATAGGGAGGAGAACTAGTGACTGTTAGTAATGGTAGTAATAGAGAGGAGAACTAGTGACTGTAGGTAATGGTAGTAATAGGGAGGAGAACTAGTGACTGTAGTTAATGGTAGTAATAGGGAGGAGAACTAGTGACTGTAGGTAATGGTAGTAATAGGGAGGAGAACTAGTCTGTTAGTAATGGTAGTAATAGAGAGGAGAACTAGTGACTGTAGGTAATGGTAGTAATAGGGAGGAGAACTAGTGACTGTAGGTAATGGTAGTAATAGGGAGAACTAGTCTGTTAGTAATGGTAGTAATAGAGAGGAGAACTAGTGACTGTAGGTAATGGTAGTAATAGGGAGAACTAGTCTGTTAGTAATGGTAGTAATAGAGAGGAGAACTAGTGACTGTAGGTAATGGTAGTAATAGGGAGGATAACTAGTCTGTTAGTAACGGTAGTAATAGGGAGGAGAACTAGTCTGTTAGTAATGGTAGTAATAGGGAGGAGAACTAGTGACTGTTAGTAATGGTAGTAATAGGGAGGAGAACTAGTGACTGTAGGTAATGGTAGTAATAGGGAGGAGAACTAGTGACTGTAGTTAATGGTAGTAATAGGGAGGAGAACTAGTGACTGTTAGTAATGGTAGTAATAGGGAGAACTAGTCTGTTAGCAATGGTAGTAATAGGGAGGAGAACTAGTGAATGTAGGTAATGGTAGTAATAGGGAGGAGAACTAGTGACTGTAGGTAATGGTAGTAATAGGGAGGAGAACTAGTCTGTTAGTAATGGTAGTAATAGGGAGGAGAACTAGTGACTGTAGGTAATGGTAGTAATAGGGAGGAGAACTAGTGACTGTTAGTAATGGTAGTAATAGGGAGGAGAACTCGTCTGTTAGTAATGGTAGTAATAGGGAGGAGAACTAGTGACTGTTAGTAATGGTAGTAATAGGGAGAACTAGTCTGTTAGTAATGGTAGTAATAGGGAGGAGAACTAGTGACTGTTAGTAATGGTAGTAATAGAGAGGAGAACTAGTGACTGTAGGTAATGGTAGTAATAGGGAGGAGAACTAGTGACTGTAGTTAATGGTAGTAATAGGGAGGAGAACTAGTGACTGTAGGTAATGGTAGTAATAGGGAGGAGAACTAGTCTGTTAGTAATGGTAGTAATAGAGAGGAGACTAGTGACTGTAGGTAATGGTAGTAATAGGGAGGAGAACTAGTGACTGTAGGTAATGGTAGTAATAGGGAGAACTAGTCTGTTAGTAATGGTAGTAATAGAGAGGAGAACTAGTGACTGTAGGTAATGGTAGTAATAGGGAGAACTAGTCTGTTAGTAATGGTAGTAATAGAGAGGAGAACTAGTGACTGTAGGTAATGGTAGTAATAGGGAGGATAACTAGTCTGTTAGTAACGGTAGTAATAGGGAGGAGAACTAGTCTGTTAGTAATGGTAGTAATAGGGAGGAGAACTAGTGACTGTAGGTAATGGTATTAATAGGGAGGAGAACTAGTGACTGTAGTTAATGGTAGTAATAGGGAGGAGAACTAGTGACTGTTAGTAATGGTAGTAATAGGGAGGAGAACTAGTCTGTTAGTAATGGTAGTAATAGGGAGGAGAACTAGTGACTGTTAGTAATGGTAGTAATAGGGAGGAGAACTAGTCTGTTAGTAATGGTAGTAATAGGGAGGAGAACTAGTGACTGTTAGTAATGGTAGTAATAGGGAGGAGAACTAGTGACTGTTAGTAATGGTAGTAATAGGGAGAACTAGTCTGTTAGTAATGGTAGTAATAGGGAGGAGAACTAGTGACTGTAGGTAATGGTAGTAATAGGGAGGATAACTAGTGACTGTAGGTAATGGTAGTAATAGGGAGGAGAACTAGTCTGTTAGTAATGGTAGTAATAGGGAGGAGAACTAGTGACTGTTAGTAATGGTAGTAATAGGGAGGAGAACTAGTGACTGTTAATAATGGTAGTAATAGGGAGAACTAGTCTGTTAGTAATGGTAGTAATAGGGAGGAGAACTAGTGACTGTAGGTAATGGTAGTAATAGGGAGGAGAACTAGTGACTGTAGGTAATGGTAGTAATAGGGAGAACTAGTGACTGTTAATAATGGTAGTAATAGGGAGGAGAACTAGTGACTGTTAGTAATGGTAGTAATAGGGAGAACTAGTGACTGTTAGTAATGGTAGTAATAGGGAGGAGAACTAGTGACTGTAGGTAATGGTAGTAATAGGGAGGAGAACTAGTGACTGTTAGTAATGGTAGTAATAGGGAGGAGAACTAGTGACTGTTAGTAATGGTAGTAATAGGGAGGAGAACTAGTCTGTTAGTAATGGTAGTAATAGGGAGGAGAACTAGTCTGTTAGTAATGGTAGTAATAGGGAGGAGAACTAGTCTGTTAGTAATGGTAGTAATATGAAGGAGAACTAGTGACTGTAGGTAATGGTAGTAATAGGGAGGAGAACTAGTCTGTTAGTAATGGTAGTAATAGGGAGGAGAACTAGTGACTGTTAGTAATGGTAGTAATAGGGAGGAGAACTAGTGACTGTAGGTAATGGTAGTAATAGGGAGGAGAACTAGTGACTGTTAGTAATGGTAGTAATAGGGAGGAGAACTAGTCTGTTAGTAATGGTAGTAATAGGGAGGAGAACTAGTCTGTTAGTAATGGTAGTAATAGGGAGGAGAACTAGTGACTGTTAGTAATGGTAGTAATAGGGAGGAGAACTAGTGACTGTTAGTAATGGTAGTAATAGGGAGGAGAACTAGTCTGTTAGTAATGGTAGTAATAGGGAGGAGAACTAGTCTGTTAGTAATGGTAGTAATAGGGAGGAGAACTAGTGACTGTAGGTGATGGTATTAATAGGGAGGAGAACTAGTCTGTTAGTAATGGTAGTAATAGAGGGGAGAACTAGTGACTGTAGGTAATGGTAGTAATAGGTAGGAGAACTAGTGACTGTTAGTAATGGTAGTAATAGGGAGAACTAGTGACTGTTAGTAATGGTAGTAATAGGGAGGATAACTAGTGACTGTAGGTAATGGTAGTAATTGCAGGGAGACATATTGACATGCAGTCGGTATTCAAGCTGATTTTACA
>NC_092164.1:65159345-65161845 GCF_045791955.1 Oncorhynchus clarkii lewisi
GTAATGGTAGTAATAGGGAGGAGAACTAGTGACTGTTAGTAATGGTAGTAATAGGGAGGAGAACTAGTGACTGTAGGTAATGGTAGTAATAGGGAGGAGAACTAGTGACTGTAGTTAATGGTAGTAATAGGGAGGAGAACTAGTGACTGTTAGTAATGGTAGTAATAGGGAGAACTAGTCTGTTAGCAATGGTAGTAATAGGGAGGAGAACTAGTGAATGTAGGTAATGGTAGTAATAGGGAGGAGAACTAGTGACTGTAGGTAATGGTAGTAATAGGGAGGAGAACTAGTCTGTTAGTAATGGTAGTAATAGGGAGGAGAACTAGTGACTGTAGGTAATGGTAGTAATAGGGAGGAGAACTAGTGACTGTTAGTAATGGTAGTAATAGGGAGGAGAACTCGTCTGTTAGTAATGGTAGTAATAGGGAGGAGAACTAGTGACTGTTAGTAATGGTAGTAATAGGGAGAACTAGTCTGTTAGTAATGGTAGTAATAGGGAGGAGAACTAGTGACTGTTAGTAATGGTAGTAATAGAGAGGAGAACTAGTGACTGTAGGTAATGGTAGTAATAGGGAGGAGAACTAGTGACTGTAGTTAATGGTAGTAATAGGGAGGAGAACTAGTGACTGTAGGTAATGGTAGTAATAGGGAGGAGAACTAGTCTGTTAGTAATGGTAGTAATAGAGAGGAGACTAGTGACTGTAGGTAATGGTAGTAATAGGGAGGAGAACTAGTGACTGTAGGTAATGGTAGTAATAGGGAGAACTAGTCTGTTAGTAATGGTAGTAATAGAGAGGAGAACTAGTGACTGTAGGTAATGGTAGTAATAGGGAGAACTAGTCTGTTAGTAATGGTAGTAATAGAGAGGAGAACTAGTGACTGTAGGTAATGGTAGTAATAGGGAGGATAACTAGTCTGTTAGTAACGGTAGTAATAGGGAGGAGAACTAGTCTGTTAGTAATGGTAGTAATAGGGAGGAGAACTAGTGACTGTAGGTAATGGTATTAATAGGGAGGAGAACTAGTGACTGTAGTTAATGGTAGTAATAGGGAGGAGAACTAGTGACTGTTAGTAATGGTAGTAATAGGGAGGAGAACTAGTCTGTTAGTAATGGTAGTAATAGGGAGGAGAACTAGTGACTGTTAGTAATGGTAGTAATAGGGAGGAGAACTAGTCTGTTAGTAATGGTAGTAATAGGGAGGAGAACTAGTGACTGTTAGTAATGGTAGTAATAGGGAGGAGAACTAGTGACTGTTAGTAATGGTAGTAATAGGGAGAACTAGTCTGTTAGTAATGGTAGTAATAGGGAGGAGAACTAGTGACTGTAGGTAATGGTAGTAATAGGGAGGATAACTAGTGACTGTAGGTAATGGTAGTAATAGGGAGGAGAACTAGTCTGTTAGTAATGGTAGTAATAGGGAGGAGAACTAGTGACTGTTAGTAATGGTAGTAATAGGGAGGAGAACTAGTGACTGTTAATAATGGTAGTAATAGGGAGAACTAGTCTGTTAGTAATGGTAGTAATAGGGAGGAGAACTAGTGACTGTAGGTAATGGTAGTAATAGGGAGGAGAACTAGTGACTGTAGGTAATGGTAGTAATAGGGAGAACTAGTGACTGTTAATAATGGTAGTAATAGGGAGGAGAACTAGTGACTGTTAGTAATGGTAGTAATAGGGAGAACTAGTGACTGTTAGTAATGGTAGTAATAGGGAGGAGAACTAGTGACTGTAGGTAATGGTAGTAATAGGGAGGAGAACTAGTGACTGTTAGTAATGGTAGTAATAGGGAGGAGAACTAGTGACTGTTAGTAATGGTAGTAATAGGGAGGAGAACTAGTCTGTTAGTAATGGTAGTAATAGGGAGGAGAACTAGTCTGTTAGTAATGGTAGTAATAGGGAGGAGAACTAGTCTGTTAGTAATGGTAGTAATATGAAGGAGAACTAGTGACTGTAGGTAATGGTAGTAATAGGGAGGAGAACTAGTCTGTTAGTAATGGTAGTAATAGGGAGGAGAACTAGTGACTGTTAGTAATGGTAGTAATAGGGAGGAGAACTAGTGACTGTAGGTAATGGTAGTAATAGGGAGGAGAACTAGTGACTGTTAGTAATGGTAGTAATAGGGAGGAGAACTAGTCTGTTAGTAATGGTAGTAATAGGGAGGAGAACTAGTCTGTTAGTAATGGTAGTAATAGGGAGGAGAACTAGTGACTGTTAGTAATGGTAGTAATAGGGAGGAGAACTAGTGACTGTTAGTAATGGTAGTAATAGGGAGGAGAACTAGTCTGTTAGTAATGGTAGTAATAGGGAGGAGAACTAGTCTGTTAGTAATGGTAGTAATAGGGAGGAGAACTAGTGACTGTAGGTGATGGTATTAATAGGGAGGAGAACTAGTCTGTTAGTAATGGTAGTAATAGAGGGGAGAACTAGTGACTGTAGGTAATGGTAGTAATAGGTAGGAGAACTAGTGACTGTTAGTAATGGTAGTAATAGGGAGAACTA
>NC_092164.1:65170493-65220493 GCF_045791955.1 Oncorhynchus clarkii lewisi
TATAGCACTAACTCAATTGACGTTCACTTTAATTAAATGACATTCAAGACATTCCGACTATGAAATCCAGATTCCACTAGCTCATAAAAACATGAGAGAAAAATGGGAAGTGATCACTTGTTACCACATACAGCCAAGGAGGGGAGAGGAGAGGAGGAGGAGAGAAGAAGACAGGAGCGGGGGAGGAGATGAGAGAAGAGGAGAGGAGAGGAGGAGGAGAGGAGAGGAGTTGAGAGGGAGATTAAAGGAGATGGGGAGGAGAGGAGCGGAGAGGAGGAGTGGAAAGGAGGAGAGGGGATGAGACAAGAGGAGAGCAGAGGAGTGAGGGAGGAGAGGAGAGGGGGAGGAGACAAGAGGAGAGGAGGAGTGGAGAAGAGGAGGAGAGGAGCAGGGGGACTAGGGAGGAGGTCAGAGGAGAGGAGGATGAGAGAGGAGAGGAGAGGAGCAAACAATGGAATTAAATATAGTTTACAGTTCACATGTATGGACAGTTTTTTAGTTGTATTGATCCCACATCCCTCCTTCCATCCATCCAGTGTGAATGCTCAGGTGACAGAGAGAGAGAGAGGGAGAGACAGAGAGAGAGAGACAGAGAGAGACAGAGAGAGACAGAGAGAGACAGAGAGAGAGACTGAGAGAGAGAGACTGAGAGAGAGACTGAGAGAGAGACAGAGAGAGACAGAGAGAGAGAGAGAGGGAGAGACAGAGAGAGAGAGACAGAGAGAGACAGAGAGAGAGAGACAGAGAGAGACAGAGAGAGAGACTGAGAGAGAGACTGAGAGAGAGACAGAGAGAGAGAGAGAGGGAGAGACAGAGAGAGAGACAGAGAGAGACAGAGAGAGAGAGACAGAGAGAGACAGAGAGAGACAGAGAGAGAGACTGAGAGAGAGACTGAGAGAGAGACAGAGAGAGACAGAGAGAGACAGAGAGAGAGAGAGAGATAGAGAGATGGCGAGAGAGAGAGAGAAATGGCGAGAGAGAGAGAGAGAGAGAGAGAGAGAGAGAGATGGCGTGAGGGATAGAGAGCATCCTGACTTGCTGCATCACCGCCTGATATGGCAACTCCTCGGCATCGTAAGGCGCTACAGAGGGTAATGCGAACGGCCCAGTACATTACTGGGGCCAAGCTTCCTGACATCCAGGACCTATAGACTAGGCTGTGTCAGAGGAAGACCCAAAAATTGTCATAGACATCAGTCACCGACTGTTTTCTCTGCTACCGCATGGCAAGCGTTATCGGGCCGTCAAGTCTGGGATCAAAAGGCTCCTTAAAAGCATTCTACCCCTAAGCCATAAGACTGCTGAACAATTAATCAAATGGCCATCCGGACTATTTACATTGACCCCCCCTCCCAGTTTTGAGTCCGTACTGTTTTGTTAGAGGTTATGAGTGTTTATTTAATTTTTTGATCGCAACACAGGTATTTTGACATGATGTCAGACCACTTATTTTCCTAATTCTTACACTACATGACCAATAGTATGTGGACACCTGCTCGTCGAACATCTCATTCCAAAATCATGGCCATTATTAATATGGAGTTGATCCCCCCCCTTTGCTGTTATAACAGCCTCCACTCATCTGGGAAGGCTTTCCACTAGATGTTGGAACATTGCTGTGGGGACTTGCTTCCATTCAGCCACAAGAGCATTAGTGAGGTTGGGCACTGATGTTGGGCGATTAGGCCTGGCTCATGGTTGCTGTTCTAATTCATCCCAAAGGTGTTTGATGGGGTTGAGGTCAGGGCTCTTTGCAGGCCAGTCAAGTTCTTCCACACTGATCCATTTCTGTATGGCCCTCGCTTTGTGCACGGGGGCATTATCATGCTGAAACAGGAAAGGGCCTTCCCCAAACTGTTGCCACAAAGTTGGAAGCACAGAATCGTCAAGACTGTCATTGTATGCTGTAGATTTCCCTTCATTGGAACTAAGAGGCATTGCCCAAACCATGAAAAACAGCCCCAGACCATTATTCTTCCTCCACCAAACTTTACAGTTGGCACTATGCATTGGGGGAGGTAGTGTCTTCCTGGCATCCGAAAAACCCAGATTCATCTTTCGGACTTCGAGATGGTGAAGAGTGATTCATCACTCCAGAGAACGCGTTTCCACTGCTCCAGAGTCCAATGGCAGCCGAGCTCTACAGCACTCCTGCCAACGGTTGGCTTTGCGCATGGTAATCTTGAAGCTCCCGAAGAATAGTTATTGTGCTGACGTTGCTTCCAGAAGCAGTTTTTAACTCTATACCAAACCTTAACCCTTACCTTAAATCTACTTTGTGCATGACACAAGTAATTTTTCCAACAATTGTTTACAGACAGATTATTTCACTGATATTTCACAGTATCACAATTCCAGTGGGTCAGAAGTTTACATACACTAAGTTGACTGTGCCTTTAACCTCACTGTTGTAGGGGGCAGTATTTTCACGTCCGGATGAAAAGCGTGCCCAAAGTTAACTGCCTGCTACTCAGGCCTAGAAGCTAGGATATGCATATTATTAGTAGATTTGTGTAGAAACCACTCTGAAGTTTCTAAAACTGTTTGAATAATGTCTCTGACTATAACAGAACTGATTTGTCAGGGGAAACCCCGAGCACAGGTCAATGTGTTTTCCATTCGTTTTCTATGGGAAACTATATTTATGAGGAACCTGGTTGCAGCTCCTATGGCTTCCATTAGATGTCAGCAGTCGTTTTGAAATTGGTTGATGTTTTTCTATTGAGAAATGTAGCCCTGTTTTTCCACGTGTCACTCCAGGTGGACTCTACTGTTTTGGTGCCCGCGACCTGGAACACTGTCCACTTTGTTTTCGTACGGTATTGAACACAGTTTATCCCGTCTAAATTTTATCAATTATTTACGTTTTGAGGATACCTACATTTAGATTAGGAACGTTGTTTGAAATGTTTGAAACTTTTTAGTCATGTTGGGCGAGTTGGAACCGGTGCATTTTTTTAATCAAACGCGCCAAATAAATTGACATTTTGGGGATATAAAGAAGAAATTTATCGAACAAAAAGGACCATTTGTGATGTTTCTGGGATATTGGAGTGCCAACATAAGAAGATCGTCAAAGGTAAGACTTGAATTATATCGTTATTTCTGAGTTTTGTGTCGCACCTGGCTGGTTAAAATAGGATTTTCTTGTGTTTGCATGACGGGGCGCTGTCCTCAGATAATCGCATGGTGTGCTTTTGCGGTAAAGCCTTTTTGAAATCTGACACATCGGCTGGATTAACAAGAAGGTAAGCTTTATTTTGATGTATTACACATGTATGTTTTGTGAATTTTTATTATTAGTATTTCTGTTTTTTGAATTTGGCTCGCTGCAATTTCACTGGATGTTGTCAAATCGACTCCGCTAACGGGATTGGAGCGCGAAGGGATCCATAAGAGGTTTTAACCACTCAAATGTATGCCCGAACTTAATATTTTAACCCTACCTAATAAATCCTGTTGCGACTCTAGGGGCAGTATTTTCATTTTCATTTTTGGAAAAAAAAACGTTCCCGTTTCAAACGGGATATTTTGTCAGGACAAGATGCTAGAATATGCATATAATTGACAGCTTTGGGTAGAAAACACTTTAACGTTTCCAAAACTGTAAAGATATTGAGTATAACAGAACTGATGTTGCAGGAAAAATCCAATCCAGAAGTGCCCCATATTTTAAGCCTTAACTTTGAAATCCCCCAAAACAAAATTTGACGTTTTGGAGAAACGTGCATAAACGTCAGTGTCCGATGACAAACGTCAGATCTTGTAGAGTAGAGTGTGAGAACTCTTTACCCTGGAGAGGTTCTGACGTCTGATAGGGAGTCACCCCCCCCCCCCCCCCCACAAACACACTACTCTGTTCTGTTTCTCTTGTGCATTCTGCTCCTACTTCTCTGAAAATGCATGTTGCTTTTGGAAGAGGAGATGGAGGAGGAAGAAGGGGATGAGAGTAGAGAAGTAAAGAGAAAGATTAGACTGATTTATTTTCTGTGTGAATCTGAACACAGTGGCCATACATGCTGACATTCATGGCTGTGTGTGTGTGTGTGTGTGTGTGTGTGTGTGCGTGTGCGTGTGCGTATCTTTGTGTGTGATAGAAGGGGACTTCTCTGAGAGAGAGAGAGACAGGACTACAATGGCCCTTTAGTTTGTGTTATACAACAGAGGCTGATGTTGGAGGCAAAATGAGATTATCTGGGCTAATGGACACACTTATTGTCATTAGGTTGCATCATTACCATTGGCCAGAGAGAAGCCCTGTGCGTGTGTGTGTGTGTGTGTGTGTGTGTGTGTGTATGTGACCTCTGTCTGTATGGGGTGTACAGAGTGAGGAATCCTACAGAGAAGGACTCTGTTGTGTGAGAAAGAGACCTCTGTGTATATGAGACAGGCTTTGTATCATTGTAGTATCTTTAATCAGATTGTAAAAAAGTTGAATCATTAAACCCTCTCTGAACCCTCTCTCTGGTTAGAGACAAACTCTATGGCTTTTCAGCTGCAGCAGAGGTTAACCTTTGTCCAATGGCAGAGGGACCCGGTTGCCATGGAACGCATTCAGCTGACCTGTTCAGCCATTCACAGGTCCTATCAGCAGTGATGCATATTCATGGCTGCGAATGGAAGCCATGTTTCACGAAAAAATGTACCACTGACACTTTTTGTTGTTATTGACTCGTCCATAGGCCTATATCACGGCGGCAAGGCATTTGAACAGGTTACAGAGCAATTATCACAACATATACAGTGCCTTGCGAAAGTTTACGGCCCGCTTGAACTTTGCAACCTTTTGCCACATTTCAGGCTTCAAACATAAAGATATAAAACTGTATTTTTTTTGTGAAGAATCAACAACAAGTGGGACACAATCATGAAGTGATTGTGAACGACATTTATTGGATATTTCAAACTTTTTTAACAAATCAAAAACTGAAAAATTGGGCGTGCAAAATTATTCAGCCCCTTTACTTTCAGTGCAGCAAACTCTCTCCAGAAGTTCAGTGAGGATCTCTGAATGATCCAATGTTGACCTAAATGACTAATGATGATAAATACAATCCACCTGTGTGTAATCAAGTCTCCGTATAAATGCACCTGCACTGTGATAGTCTCAGAGGTCCGTTAAAAGCGCAGAGAGCATCATGAAGAACAAGGAACACACCAGGCAGGTCCGAGATACTGTTGTGAAGAAGTTTAAAGCCGGATTTGGATACAAAAATATTTCCCAGGCTTTAAACATCCCAAGGAGCACTGTGCAAGTGATAATATTGACATGGAAGGAGTATCAGACCACTGCAAATCTACCAAGACCTGGCCGTCCCTCTAAACTTTCAGCTCATACAAGGAGAAGACTGATCAGAGATGCAGCCAAGAGGCCCATGATCACTCTGGATGAACTGCAGAGATCTACAGCTGAGGTGGGAGACTGTGTCCATAGGACAACAATCAGTCGTATATTGCACAAATCTGGCCTTTATGGAAGAGTGGCAAGAAGAAAGCCATTTCTTAAAGATATCCATAAAAAGTGTCGTTTAAAGTTTGCCACAAGCCACCTGGGAGACACACCAAACATGTGGAAGAAGGTGCTCTGGTCAGATGAAACCAAAATTGAACTTTTTGGCAACAATGCAAAACGTTATGTTTGGCGTAAAAGCAACACAGCTGAACACACCATCCCCACTGTCAAACATGGTGGTGGCAGCATCATGGTTTGGGCCTGCTTTTCTTCAGCAGGGACAGGGAAGATGGTTAAAATTGATGGGAAGATGGATGGAGCCAAATACAGGACCATTCTGGAAGAAAACCTGATGGAGTCTGCAAAAGACCTGAGACTGGGACGGAGATTTGTCTTCCAACAAGACAATGATCCAAAACATAAAGCAAAATCTACAATGGAATGGTTCAAAAATAAACATATCCAGGTGTTAGAATGGCCAAGTCAAAGTCCAGACCTGAATCCAATCAAGAATCTGTGGAAAGAACTGAAAACTGCTGTTCACAAATGCTCTCCATCCAACCTCACTGAGCTCGAGCTGTTTTGCAAGGAGGAATGGGAAAAAATGTCAGTCTCTCGATGTCCAAAACTGATAGAGACATACCCCAAGCGACTTACAGCTGTAATCGCAGAAAAAGGTGGCGCTACAAAGTATTAACTTAAGGGGGCTGAATAATTTTGCACGCCCAATTTTTCAGTTTTTAAATTTGTTAAAAAAATAAATAAAAAAAAAAGTTTGAAATATCCAATAAATGTCGTTCCACTTCATGATTGTGTCCCACTTGTTGTTGATTCTTCACAAAAAAATACAGTTTTATATCTTTATGTTTGAAGCCTGAAATGTGGCAAAAGGTCGCAAAGTTCAAGGGGGCCGAATAGGCACTGTATATGATGAACAGAGAGTAGCAGTAGGGTAGCAGTAGGGTGAAAGAGGGGTTGGCGGGTGGGTGGGACACAATGCAGATAGCCCGGTTAGCCAATGTGCGGGAGCACTGGTTGGTCGGCCCAATTGAGGTAGAATGTACATGAATGTATAGTTAAAGTGACAATGCATATAAGATAAACAGAGAGTATCAGCAGCGTAAAAGAGGGGTTGGGGGGAGGGGGGGGACGGACAATGCAAATAGTCCGGGTAGCCATTTGATTACCTGTTCAGGAGTCTTATGTCTTGGGGGTAAAAACTGTTGAGAAGCCTTTTTGTCCTAGACTTGGCACTCCGGTACAGCTTGCCATGCGGTAGTAGAGAGAACAGTCTATGACTGGGGTGGCTGGGGTCTTTGACCATTTTTAGGGCCTTCCTCTGACACCGCCTGGTGTAGAGGTCCTGGATGGCAGGCAGCTTGGCCCCAGTCATGTACTGGGCCGTACGCACTACCCTCTGTAGTGCCTTGCGGTCGGAGGCCCGAGCAATTGCCTAGTCTTGGCTGGGCCATATATATACATATATATACAGTGGCTGGGCCACTCAAGGATATTTAGAGATTTGTCACTTAGCTACTCCTGCTTTGTCTTGGCTGTGTGCTTAGGGTCATCTTCCTGTTGGAACGTGAACCTTCGGCCCAGTCTGAGGTCATGACTGCTCTGGAGCAGGTTTTCATCAAGGATCTCTCTGCACTTTGCTCCGTTCATCTTTGTCTTGATCCTGACTAGTCTCCCAGTCCCGTTCTTATTTCCCAGTGGCACTGTTTCCCCCTGTACTGCAGATTCCATCTTTAAAGGTTAAAGAGTTCCTGCAAACTCCAATCTGTCCCCTATACATTTTAAATTGACGAGGCACTATAACCACATAGGAGTTACATTTTTACAGCTCATTAAGCTCACCTCATGGGCGCAACAAATATAGCCACTCACCAGGCACACCTTAAAATATATTAACGAGCCAGAAACAACAAAGCCATGCACCCACTTGTTGTCCAAAGGTTTTTGGAGCTGGAAAAATATGGTTCGGTACTGTATTCTGTGGGGAGGAATTACAGTACCATTTAAAATACAGCAATTCGTTCCCCGTCCACAAAATCTCCCCACAATGCACCATAATTTAAAGTATGCTGCAGTAAAACATTTCACAGTATTTAACTGTTGATAATACCCAAAATTACTGTATAAATTATTGTTTTTCTGTTACAGTGTAGTTGCATCTCTAAATCAAATTGCGATTGCAATCATTCATTCACATTCTTCACTCATTTGTTAGACATTTCTAAGAACGGATCTCTGCAGTCTTACAACGTTAGATATTGTAGTTATATAGCCGATCAAGTCCCACACAGATAGACACAATCTCCTTTGCAGTGGCCCCCTTGTAAAAATACTCTGGGTTTAAATAGTGGATACTGAGGAGGAATGTTCTGATGGGGAGGTGTAACATAGGTTTTCATTTTTTAAAGAACAGCCATATTTCCCATATCACCATGAATCATTGTAGTTGTAAAACGAGATGTTTGGTGGGTTTAATTGAGAAAAAAAGGAGAGGATTAATTTAAAGGAAGTTGTGTTAGACTGTTAGTTAGTATAGGAGTACAGTACAGTATATAGAGTATATTCACCACATCTAAGCCAATATCTCAGGGCTATTCGAATTCTGTTTAGATCAAAATGCACATCTTTACAATTACAGTTTTTTTCGATTGCTAAACGACAGTGGGCACAACTGGAGTCACATGTGCAAAACTCTAACTACAGTCTGCACTACCAACAGTCACCTGAGCTAAACAGTTCACATCACCTGCAAAACTCATTCCAAGCAACACAACTCTTAACACATGGCTCAAAACACGCTCAGTGCAGCCAAACACTATGCACAACCCTCACTGAGATAACACACACTGTCTCTCAGAACACACTGAGAGTAAAAACACTAGCATCAAACACCAATGCAGAAAATACAAACTTTTCATCTTTACAGTTTGAACAATTTCAGTGACTTCATACAAAGTCATATTTTCTTCAAAGAAAAGAGTGACATTCTTTCACATGATTTATTAATTTTTTTAGAACATAAGAATTCTTTAAGGTAAATGAAAATTAGCAGTTTGCTTCAATAGTCTGTAGTAATTTACGGAATTACAGCAATGAGAAAAAAAAGGTAGAAACTAAAAGTACATACTGTAATTCAAACAAATAATTGAGGGGCTAATCCTGCCTCTCTCTAGCATCAGGCCACAGGTTTTCTTCAACATCACAGCTAATGTTTTCTCTTGCCATGCACCCTGGCAGTCCTCTGGACTCGTGTCCTCACATCCGGCACGCATGGCTTCCAAAAGAGACATTTGGTCATGTGGGTGATGACCAAACACTTTCCACCTCCAGGCAGAGAAAAACTCCTCTATTGGGTTGAGGAAGGGTGAATATGCAGGCAGGTACAAAACCATAAATCTGTGATGTGCTGCAAACCAATCTGTGACAGCTGCAGAGTGGTGAAAAGCAACGTTATCGCAAACTATGACAAAAACTTGGGGGTTTCTTACTGGCTCCCCCTGTTCTGCTGGCACTAGCTGAGCATAGAGCTGTTCTAGGAAAGCTATAAGCCTTTCTGTGTTGTATGGGCCAATGAGAAGCAAACCATCATTGGCCATTGCAGCACACATGGTGATATTTCCCCCCCTTTGGCCTGGAACCTCCACAGTGGCCCTTTGACCTATAACATTCCTTCCTCTGCGCCGTGTTTTGGCAAGGTTAAATCCAGCTTCATCGATAAATACTCTCTGAAAAACAGTAAGTGCACAGTTTTACTGTATAAATGCTAGTGTTTTTTTTACTGTAAATATTTTGTATAGCTGTGTACGTAACCTCAGACGTCTTACCTGGACATATTGGTATCTTTGCTCTTTTACCCGTTCACTGTTTCTCTCGAATGGTACAGTGTATAACTGTTTCATTGTAACTTGGTGTTTCTTTAGGACTCGAGCAATAGTTGTTGTGCTGACAGAATTAACATTTTCAAATATATCATTATCAGCCAGCACTCTATCTTGAATCTCCCTCAGTTTTATTGCATTGTTGACAACAACCATGTCAACAATAGCATTTTCCTGCGCATCTGAAAATATTTTTCCTCTTCCCCCTGTTGGGGGCAGCCTTTGGGTCCTGTTGTAAAAATATATTTTACAGTCAAACTTACTGTAATATATATCTGTGTAAATATTTTATAATTGCAATACAAAATAGATTCCTGTAATGTTTTCATTTACTGTAAGGATGTAACTCTCACCTGTTTGCATGATGGAAAATTCGCATTACAGATGCCACTGTGGATCTTTGCAGATTGGGTTGCACCCTCAACCCTGCCTCTCTCAATGAGAGACCATGGTTCACGACATGGTCTATAAGTGTAGCCCTTATTTCATCTGAAATAACGGCTCTTTGTCTTCTTTGTCTTCCTCCACGCATCCGCCCTCTCCCTGCCACCCTTCTCCCTCCACGAACCCATCTTCCTTGTTCCATTTCCAAAATGAGTCTTTCTGAGCTCTACCTATATATACTGTAATATGTGTGTGTGTTCACTAACAAGTCTAAAACAAGACACCTGCTTAGCCTTTCAGCTGAAATTGCAATCAGCAGTGTTTGAAAGGCACAAGGCTGAAATCTATTCCGTTTTGAATGTGTGGTTCACAGTTTTGACAGCAGTGTGTTAGCATTTGAACAAAGTGCTGTAAATCCACAGTGTTGTGCAGGTTGTGGTTAAAGTCATGGGATAAGTGTGTAGAGTTTTGAAAACTGTGTTCAAGCAATGAAAAACGAACTAGAGTTTGGTCCACATGAACTGCTGCTGTGCAGACTGTAGTTAAGAGTTTTGCACATGTGACTCCAGTTGTGTCCACTGTCGTTTAGCAATCGAAAAAAACTGTAAACATTATGATGTAGAGATAAATCAGAGAAAGAATGGGAGGAGCCACACTCCTCCTTCCCTATCCCTCCGTCTTCCTTAATCCATTCTTTAGGAAGGGTGTGAATATGCAAATGAGATGTGACAACGTGGAGGCAAGACACAAACCCATTACGCAATTAACACATCGCTGCTTGATTAAGTAATGAGAGATTACGTTACGCAAAATCAGGATGGGGGTACATATGTGCACGCAACAGACACAAGCACATGCACACGTGTACCGGTATTCACACATACACAAACACACACACACACACACACACACACACACACACACACACACACACATGTGCACACAAACACGCACACACACACGAGGAGCAGGGATAGGCCTAGTTGTCTCAAATTAACACAGACATAGATTAGCTAGAATGTCTCTCATGGAGATTATACCAGATATAGACATCATGCAATCATCCAATCCCTATCTGACGTCAATTATCTACATGCCAGATACAATCTAAGTTCCGTATGAAAACTACAGTGAATATTATATTGTGGAGGGAAAACTGACAGTAAGGTGTGTGTGTGTGTGTGCGTGTGTGTGTGTGTGTGTGTGTGTGTGTGTGTGTGTGTGTGTGTGTGTGTGTGTGTGTGTGTGTGTGTGTGTGTGTGTGTGTGTGTGTGTGTGTGTGTGTGTGTGTGTGTGTGTGTGTGTGTGTGTGTGTGTGTGTGTGTGTGTGCAGATGTAAAAGCGACAGTGAGATGAACTCTGTTTGACATGATTGCCACGGCCCTCCAGGGTGCAGTTTATTCATTTAGACTAAACCGTAGCTCGTAAAATATAAAGCACCTTCTCTGATTATAACCATATATCAAACTCTCAATAAGACTCTGATGTTCCTTTGACAGAGATACAGGAACACGTGGAAGAGGTGTAGCACTAATATATGTAGAGACTGAGGTGGAAGAGATGGAACACTAATGCATGTAGAGACTGAGGTGGAAGAGATGGAACACTAATGTATGTAGAGACTGAGGTGGAAGAGATGGAACACTAATGTATGTAGAGACTGAGGTGGAAGAGATGGAACACTAATGTATGTAGAGACTGAGGTGGAAGAGATGGAACACTAATGTATGTAGAGACTGAGGTGGAAGAGATGGAACACTAAAGTATGTAGAGACCGAGGTGGAAGAGATGGAACACTAATGTATGTAGAGACTGAGGTGGAAGAGATGGAACACTAATGTATGTAGAGACTGAGGTGGAAGAGATGGAACACTAATGTATGTAGAGACTGAGGTGGAAGAGATGGAACACTAATACATGTAGAGACTGAGGTGGAAGAGATGGAACACTAAAGTATGTAGAGACTGAGGTGGAAGAGATGGAACACTAATGTATGTAGAGCCTGAGGTGGAAGAGATGGAACACTAATGTATGTAGAGACTGAGGTGGAAGAGATGGAACACTAATGTATGTAGAGACTGAGGTGGAAGAGATGGAACACTAATGTATGTAGAGACTGAGGTGGAAGAGATGGAACACTAATGTATGTAGAGACTGAGGTGGAAGAGATGGAACACTAATGTATGTAGAGACTGAGGTGGAAGAGATGGAACACTAATGTATGTAGAGACTGAGGTGGAAGAGATGGAACACTAATGTATGTAGAGAAGCTGCCAGTTGAGAACTTGTGAGGCTTCTGTTTCTCAAACTAGACACTCTAATGTACTTGTCCTCTTGCTCAGTTGTGCATCGGGGCCTCCCACTTCTCTTTCTATTCTGGTTAGAGCCAGTTTGTGCTGTTCTGTAAAGGGAGTAGTACACAGCGATGTAAAACATGTTCAGTTTCTCTGCAATTTCTCGCATGGAATAGCCTTCATTTATCAGAACAAGAATAGACTGACGAATTTCGAAAGAAAGGTCTTTGTTTCTGGCCATTTTGAGCCTGTAATCGAACCCACAAATGCAGATGCTCCAGATACTCAACTAGTCTAAAGAAGGCCAGTTGAATTGCTTTTTTAATCAGAACAACAGCTTTTATCTGTGCTAACATAATTGCAAAAGGGTTTTCTAATGATCAATTAGCCTTTTAAAATGATAACCTTGAATTAGCTAACACAACGTGCCATTGGATCACAGGAGTGATGGTTGCTGATAATGGGCCTCTGCGCGCCTACGTAGATTGTTTCCAGCTACAATAGTCATTTACAACATTAATAATGTCTGCACTGTATTTCTGAACAATTTGATGTTATTTTAATGGACAAAAAATGAGCTTTTCTTTCAAAAACAAGAGAAATTACCCCAAACTTTGTAATGGTAGTGTACATGTATATATTAACATTCATACACATACATACAGTTGAAGTTGGACGTTTACATACACCTTTAAACACACATTTAAACTCAGTTTTTCACAATTCCTGACATTTAATCCAAGTAAATATCCCCTGTTTTAAGTCAGTTAGGATCACCACTTTATTTTAAGAATGTGAAATGCCAGAATAATAGTAGAGAGAATGAGTTATTTCAGCTTTTATTCCTTTCATCACATTCCCAGTGGGTCAGAATATTACATACACTCAATTAGTATTTGGTAGCATTGCCTTTAAATTGTTTAACTTGGGTCAAACATTTCGGGTAGCCTTCCACAAGCTTCCCACAATAAGTTGGGTGAATTTTGGCCCATTCCTCCTGACAGAGCTGGTGTAACTGAGTCAGGTTTGTAGGCTTCCTTGCTCACACACGCTTTTTCAGTTCTGCCCACACATTTTCTACAGGCTGGGGTCAGGGCTTTGTGATGGCCCCTCCAATACCTTGACTTTGTTGTCCCTAAGCAATTTTGCTACAACTTTGGAAGTATGCTTGGGGTCATTGTCCATTTGGAAGACCAAGCTTTAACTTCCTGACTGATGTCTTGAGATGTTGCTTCGATATATCCACATAATTTTCCCTGTGATGGTTTACAATCTAAGGTTACTCCAAGAAGTTTAGTCATCTCAACATATCAAAGAGGTGTAAGAGGCGTCCAATTGTTTAAATGGACTGGATCTTTATGTATACCACTTGTATCTTGTTTCAGTAACAATAAAATCAGACCTTGTTGAGTGTCTGATAATCTACCATTTACATAGAAGTGGTTAAAACATGTCACGATCGTTACAATGAGTGGACCAAGATGCAGCCTGGTATGGTTCCATCCTCTCTATTTTGAAGTGAAAGTCAAAGAAAACAATAAACGCAAACCGAAACGTGAAGCTGCTGTAGTGCTCACAGGCAACTATACATAGTCAAGATCCCACAAAGCACAAAGGGGAAATGGCTGCCTAAATATGATCCCCAATCAGAGACAACGATAAACAGCTGCCTCTGATTGGGAACCATACCAGGCCAACATAGAAATACAATCACCTACATGTCCTCTGAGTAATAATGAGTGTATCAATACAAGTCTGGTATACTTCCACTGGTATGCCATCTAGCCCTGGAGTTTTCCCAGCCTTAAAGGCTTTAATTGCATCAAGAAGTTCCTGTTCTGTAATTTGACCTTCACATGACTCTTTCTGTACAGCAGTTATTTTACATTATTTATGGGAAAGAAATCCATACAATTATCTTCGGTTAGTGGAGATTGAGGAGACTGAAACGAAAACATATTCTTAAAAGTACTTTACTTCCTCTTTCAAAATATCGTTCGGTGAATCGAGAGTCACTCCATCATTTGTGTGTTTCATTAAAACATATTTGGTAACATTTGTGGAAGATTGAAAAATAATGGTGCATTTTTCTCCATATTCCATCCAGTTTGCTTAATTTTTTATAATACTGTATATTACATAGTATCTTTTACACTGGATAAATTCCTCCATTTCTTTTTGTGTTTCCTCTAACTTGTTTTGAGGCTCTGTTGTACAGTTTTTATTGCTCTCTATCTGTTCTGTTAGACCTTCTATTACCTTTGTTAGTATGGCCTCCTTTGACCTAAATTGATTTTGTTTTAGAGATGAATTGCATGGCCTCTAAAGGCATATTTAAAAGTGTCCCTTACAATAAGGGAATCTGCTGTACCTATGTTATGTCTGAAAAAGTCTATTATAAATTATTCTGTCCTAGTTATAAACAAGTTATCATCCAGTAGGATTTGATTACATTTCCAATATCCTCGCCCAAGGGGTATTTCTGTAAGAGTAATATATATGCCAATTATGTGATGATCCGACCACATTCATTCCCTTAACTTTTGGTGCCAGAGAGAATGACATAAGAAAGTAATCAAGAAGACTAGCTTGATTAAGCCTCCGCCACGTATATCTCACTAGGTCAGGGGATTTAAGCCTCCATATATCCACTAATTCTAATACATCCATGACATTCATGATTTCCTTGAGTGCCTGAGGGTGATAGTTTGTAGTGTGATTTCCTTAAGTGCCTGAGGGTGATAGTTTGTAGTGTGATTCCCTTAAGTGCCTGAGGGTGATAGTTTGTAGTGTGATTTCCTTAAGTGCCTGAGGGTGATAGTTTGTAGTGTGATTCCCTTAAGTGCCTGAGGGTGATAGTTTGTAGTGTGATTTCCTTTAGTGCCTGAGGGTGATAGTTTGTAGTGTGATTTCCTTAAGTGCCTGAGGGTGATAGTTTGTAGTGTGATTTCCTTTAGTGCCTGAGGGTGATAGTTTGTAGTGTGATTTCCTTTAGTGCCTGAGGGTGATAGTTTGTAGTGTGATTTCCTTAAGTGCCTGAGGGTGATAGTTTGTAGTGTGATTTCCTTTAGTGCCTGAGGGTGATAGTTTGTAGTGTGATTTCCTTTAGTGCCTGAGGGTGATAGTTTGTAGTGTGATTTCCTTAAGTGCCTGAAGGTGATAGTTTGTAGTGTGATTTCCTTAAGTGCCTGAGAGTGATAGTTTGTAGTGTGATTTCCTTTAGTGCCTGAGGGTGATAGTTTGTAGTGTGATTTCCTTTAGTGCCTGAGGGTGATAGTTTGTAGTGTGATTTCCTTTAGTGCCTGAGGGTGATAGTTTGTAGTGTGATTCCCTTAAGTGCCTGAGGGTGATAGTTTGTAGTGTGATTTCCTTAAGTGCCTGAGGGTGATAGTTTGTAGTGTGATTTCCATAAGTGCCTGAGGGTGATAGTTTGTAGTATGATTTCCTTTAGTGCCTGAGGGTGATAGTTTGTAGTGTGATTTCCTTTAGTGCCTGAGGGTGATAGTTTGTAGTGTGATTTCCTTTAGTGCCTGAGGGTGATAGTTTGTAGTGTGATTTCCATAAGTGCCTGAGGGTGATAGTTTGTAGTGTGATTTCCTTAAGTGCCTGAGGGTGATAGTTTGTAGTGTGATTTCCTTAAGTGCCTGAGGGTGATAGTTTGTAGTGTGATTTCCTTAAGTGTCTGAGGGTGATAGTTTGTAGTGTGATTTCCTTAAGTGTCTGAGGGTGATAGTTTGTAGTGTGATTTCCTTAAGTGCCTGAGGGTGATAGTTTGTAGTGTGATTTCCTTTAGTGCCTGAGGGTGATAGTTTGTAGTGTGATTTCCTTAAGAGCCTGAGGGTGATAGTTTGTAGTGTGATTTCCTTAAGTGCCTGAGGGTGAAAGTGTGTAGTGTGATTTCCTTAAGTGCCTGAGGGTGATAGTTTGTAGTGTGATTTCCTTAAGTGCCTGAGGGTGATAGTGTGTAGTGTGATTTCCTTTACGATCCACAGAGGTATTTAAGACCACATTAAAATCTCCCACCATAATAATAGAGTCTAGTGTTGCTAGTAAGGGTGATAGTTTGTAGTGTGATTTCCTTTAGTGCCTGAGGGTGATAGTTTGTAGTGTGATTTCCTTTAGTGCCTGAGGGTGATAGTTTGTAGTGTGATTTCCATAAGTGCCTGAGGGTGATAGTTTGTAGTGTGATTTCCTTAAGTGCCTGAGGGTGATAGTTTGTAGTGTGATTTCCTTAAGTGTCTGAGGGTGATAGTTTGTAGTGTGATTTCCTTAAGTGCCTGAGGGTGATAGTTTGTAGTGTGATTTCCTTTAGTGCCTGAGGGTGATAGTTTGTAGTGTGATTTCCTTAAGAGCCTGAGGGTGATAGTTTGTAGTGTGATTTCCTTAAGTGCCTGAGGGTGAAAGTGTGTAGTGTGATTTCCTTAAGTGCCTGAGGGTGATAGTTTGTAGTGTGATTTCCTTAAGTGCCTGAGGGTGATAGTGTGTAGTGTGATTTCCTTTACGATCCACAGAGGTATTTAAGACCACATTAAAATCTCCCACCATAATAATAGAGTCTAGTGTTGCTAGTAAGAGTTGATACATTATTTTATATATATTTAGTCCATAATGTCGCTTGATCGATGGTTAGGCTATTAGCTGGCCAAAAATGTAGGCTACATGAAAGGAGCATTATTGTCACGATCGTCGTAGTGAGGAGACCAGAGTGATTAGAATACATACTTTTTAATGAATGACGAAGAACAAACTATATAAAACAACGAACCGACCGTGAAGCTATATAATACTGGTGCAGACACAGGCAACTAGACATAAACAATAACCCACCAAATACCCAAAGAAGATGGCTGCCTAAATATGGTTCCCAATCAGAGACAACGATAAACAGCTGCCTCTAATTGAGAACCAATCTAGGCAACCATAGACTTACATAAACACCTAGATGATAAACAACCCCATAAACCTACAAAACCCCTAGACAGTACAAAAACACATACATCACCCATGTCACACCCTGACCTAACCAAAAGATATAAAGAAAACAAAGAATACTCAGGTCAGGGCGTGACAATAATTGTCAATATAACCGTGTCAGTAAGGTGCATGTACATCATGAAGTGCATCTACTTTTCCTAAAGTGCAGAATAATTCTCAGAAACAAAATAGTAATGAAGTTAAGATCCTAAATCTCAATGTTTACAGTGCAAATGTATGATATCCACATCACTTTGAGGTTGTAGTACACTCACAAATGGAAACGCCCATTTTAAAACGAGCGAGTCCGTCGTCCACTCCTAGACATGCGTTGGTTGAAGGCGTGAGTGTCTACCCATCTCCATTACGACAGTGACACACACTACTGTCTGGGAACACATACAGTTCACACTACTGTCCGGGAACACATACAGTTCACACTACTGTCTCGTAACAAATACTACTCTCTTGTAACAAATACTAATGTCTAGGGAACACACACTACTGTCTAGGAACACATACTACTGTCTAGGAACACACACTACTGTCTAGGGAACACACATTACTGTCTAGGAACACACACTACTGTCTAGGGAACACACATTACTGTCTAGGGAACACACATATAGTTCATACCACTGTCTAGGAAAACACGCTACTGTCTAGGAAAACCTGCTACTGTCTAGGGAACACATACTACTGTCTAGGAACACATACTACTGTCTAGGAACACATACTACTGTCTAGGAACACATACTACTGTCTAGGAACACACACTACTGTCTAGGAACACATATAGTTCATACTACTGTCTAGGAACACATGCTACTGTCTCGTAACAAATACTACTGTCTCAGAACACATACTGCTGTCTAGGAACACATACTACTGTCTAGGAACACATACTACTGTCTAGGAACACATACTACTGTCTAGTAACACATACTACTGTCTAGGAACACATACTACTGTCTCGTAACAAATACTACTGTCTCAGAACACATACTGCTGTCTAGGAACACATACTACTGTCTAGGAACACATACTACTGTCTAGGAACACACACTACTGTCTAGTAACACATACTACTGTCTAGTAACACATACTACTGTCTAGTAACACATACTACACTCTAGGAACACATACTACTGTCTAGGAACACATACTACTTTATAGGAACACATGAGGTATATACTACTGTCTAGGAACACATATAGTACAAACTACTGTCTAGGAACACACTTAGTAAATACTACTGCCTAGGAACACAATCTACTGTCTAGGAACACATACTACTGTCTAGGAACACATGCAGTATATACTACTGTCTAGGAACACATATAGTATATACTACTGTCTAGGAACACATATAGTACAAACTACTGTCTAGGAACACATATAGTACATACTATTGTTTAGGAACACATACTACTGCCTCGGAACACAGACAGTAGTCTAGGAACACATATTACTGTCTAGTAACACATATAGCACATACTACTTTCTAGGATCACATATTACTGTCTAGGATCACATATTACTCTCTAGGAACACATACTACTGTCTAGGAACACATATTACTGTTTAGGAACACATACTACTATCTAGGAACACATACTACTGTCTAGGAACACATACTACTGTCTAGGAACACATACTACTGTCTAGGAACACATACTACTTTCTAGGAACACATACTACTGTCTAGGAACACATACTACTGTCTAGGAACACATATTACTGTTTAGGAACACATACTACTATCTAGGAACACATACTACTGTCTAGGAACACATACTACTGTCTAGGAACACATACTACTGTCTAGGAACACATACTACTTTCTAGGAACACATACTACTGTCTAGGAACACATATTACTGTCTAGGAACACATACTACTGTCTAAGATCACATACTACTGTCTAGGGAACACACACTACTGTCTAGTAACACATACTACTGTCTAGTAACACATACTACTGTCTAGGAACACATACTACTTTCTAGGAACACATATTACTGTCTAGGAACACATATTACTGTCTAGGAACACATATTACTGTCTCGGAACACATATTACTGTCTAGGAACACACACTACTGTCTCGGAACACATAGTACTGTCTAGGAACACATACTACTGTCTAGGAACACATATTACTGTCTAGGAACACACACTACTGTCTCGGAACACATAGTACTGTCTAGGAACACATATTACTGTCTAGGAACACACACTACTGTCTCGGAACACATAGTACTGTCTAGGAACACATACTACTGTCTAGGAACACATACTACTGTCTAGGAACACATAGTGGACAGAGTGGGAATGTTATGAAGTTCATTATCTGAGACACAGACTGACACACACTGACACACAGTATCCAGGTGTCCATCCAATTTGCAACAGATTTTCATTTGAATAATCTTAAATGTGCATTTTCCCACCAGAGATGTGTTTCCTTCAAACTGCCTTTTTTTGCAGATAAATTATGACATAGCACACATTAAAACGTTTTACAAAATGTTGCCATTAAATTTCATGGTACCAAATGAAAAATACAAATGAAATGTGTTTCCATCGCATTGTCAACTCTACTGATGGTTTTGTCACAAAAAAAACACAAAAAACGCTGCGTTATATAGCAAATGTGACCACTCTGGTCTTGGGACATTCGCTTTTAATCTGTAGCCTAATAAACTGCATGGTTTCTTCGAGTCGCATCACCGCGACAACAAGTTTACTTCGATATAATGGTTATTATGTCAATATTTGATCATAAAGGCGTTTCGGCCACCATTTCTTATGGCATGTCATGGTCGTGACGTTTATACATCCACATGAAAAGGTTGAACAGAAACATGGTCATTGACACCCACTGACACACACTGACACCCACTGACACCCACTGACACACACTGACACCCACTGACACACACTGACACCCACTGACACCCACTGACACACACTGACACCCACTGACACCCACTGACACACACTGACACCCACTGACACCCACTGACACACACTGACACCCACTGACACCCACTGACACATACTGACACACACTGACACACACTGACACCCACTGACACCCACTGACACACACTGACACCCACTGACACATACTGACACCCACTGACACATACTGACACACACTGACACACACTGACACACACTGACACCCACTGACACACACTGACACCCACTGACACCCACTGACACACACTGACACCCACTGACACATACTGACACCCACTGACACCCACTGACACACACTGACACACATTGACACCCACTGACACACACTGACACCCACTGACACCCACTGACACATACTGACACACACTGACACCCACTGACACCCACTGACACATACTGACACACACTGACACCCACTGACACCCACTGACACATACTGACACACACTGACACACACTGACAGCGTGTTCTCCCACAGAGACGTCAGATGACACACTATGGATGTATTTTTACAGTTGTTTATTCAGTACACACAAATCCACTGGGGTCATTGTAGTGAATAGTGGTTTCAATAGGGACTGTCAACAGAATACAGTGTGTTTTCTATAGGGACCATCAAACGATTAGGGTGCGGTTTCTATAGGGACCATCAACTGATTACAATGTGGTTTCTATAGGGACCATCAACAGATTAGGGTGTGGTTTCTATAGGGACCATCAACAGATTAGGGTGTGGTTTCTATAGGGACCATCAACAGATTACAATGTGGTTTCTATAGGGACCATCAACAGATTACAATGTGGTTTCTATAGGGACCATCAAAACAGATTAGGGTGTGGTTTCTATAGGGACCATCAACAGATTACTGTGTGTTTTGCACAGAGACCATCAAAAGACTACAGTGTGCTTTCTATAGGGACCATCAACAGATTAGGGTGTGGTTTCTATAGGGACCATCAACAGATTACGGTGTGGTTTCTATAGGGACCATCAACAGATTACGGTGTGGTTTCTATAGCGACCATCAACAGATTACTGGGTTGTTTCTATAGGGACCATCAACAGATTCCTGGATGGTTTCTATAGGGACCATCAACAGATTACTGTGTGGTTTCTATACGGACCACCAACAGATTACGGTGTGGTTTCTATAGGGACCATCAGATTACTGTGTGACTGAGATATCACATCCTATCACTATAGATCTTACTATCACTGTAGATATCACATCCTATCACTATTGCTACGTGTGGCAGAGATAGAGGACATAGATATGTTGTGAAAGAAGTGAGAAAAAGACAGAGAGAGAGAGAGAGAGCGATATGGCGTGAAACAAGAGAGAGATAAAGAAAAAGAAAGAAAGAGAGAGACAGACGTGTGGAGAGAGAGAGAGAGAGAGAGAGAGAGATGGCGTGAAAAGAGAGAGAGAGAGAGAGAGAGAGAGAGAGCGTGAAAAAAGAGAGAGAAAGAGATGGCGTGAAAAAAAAGAGAGAGAGAGATGGCGTGAAAAAAGAGAGAGATGGCGTGAAAAAAGAGAGAGACAGCGATGGCGTGAAAAAGAGAGAGATGGCGTGAAAAAAGAGAGAGATGGCGTGAAAAAAGAGAGAGACAGAGATGGCGTGATAACAGAGAGAGACAGAGATTGCGTGAAAAAAGAGAGAGACAGAGATGGCGTGAAAAAATAGAGAGATGGCGTGAAAAAAGAGAGAGATGGTGTGAAAAAAAGAGAGAGATGGCGTGAAAAAAGAGAGAGCCAGAGATGGCGTGAAAAAAGAGAGAGATGGCGTGAAAAAAGAGAGAGATGGCGTGAAAAAAGAGAGAGACAGAGATGGCGTGAAAAAAGAGAGAGACAGAGATGGCGTAAAAAAAGAGAGAGACAGAGATGGCGTAAAAAAAGAGAGAGACAGAGATGGCGTGAAAAAAGAGAGAGATGGCGTGAAAAAAGAGAGAGACAGAGACGGGGAGAGAGAGATAGAGAGATATATAGCAGGATATAAAAAGAGAGAGATGTATTTGGATCGATGTAGTGATGAGGCTTGTTTGTTTGTGAGGGTGATACGGTCTGTATAGTCCAAGCTGGAATAATGACTACATCCACAGCCACTGTAACAGACATTAATAATATTTATTGGCTGCACTTTGTCAGCTATATGGCTCCCCTTCGTCCCCTTCCATATTCTGTGGCTGACAGCATCTGCTGTCAGCACACACTCACACACACACACGCACACGCACGCACGCACATGCACACACACATGCACACGCACACGGCACACACACGCACGCACACATGCACGCGGCACACACACGCACGCACACACACACACACACACGCACGCACACACGCGGCACACACACACACACACACGCACACACGCACGCGGCACACGCACGCACACACACACGCACACACACACACACACACACACGCACACGCACGCATGCACACACACGCACACACACACACACACGCACACACACACGCGCGCGCACACACACACACACACTTTATTGTATAGAAATGGTCTGTACTAATTTATGCTGAGAAGGTCAATTAGTCTCTAGAGTGTGTTAAAAAGACAGATTTATACATTTATTTCGGCCTTCGGGATGTTGTTTATGTTTTCTTATGTCTTACATTATATACCGCTGAGCTGGTATTTTCCATGAACGTGTAGCAGTGGCCTTGGACGTATGGTAGAGAGTGAGCAGCAGAGAGTCCTTGCCATGCTGGGCAAATTAAACTTTAAAACACAAAGAAATATATGAAAAGACGTCTCTGTAAAGGAAACAAAAACAATAGGAGAACAACACCAAACACGCAGCAGTATTAGACATTTGTTTGTGTGTGTGTCTGTGTGTCTGTGTGTCTGTGTGTGTGTGTCTGTGTGTGTGTGTCTCTGTGTGTGTGTGTGTGTGTGTGTGTGTGTGTGTGTGTGTGTGTGTGTGTGTGTGTGTGTGTGTCTGTATGTGTGTGTCCTGTGTGTGTGTGTGTCTGTGTGTGTGTGTCTGTGTGTGTGTGTGTGTGTGTCTGTGTGTTTGTGTGTGTGTGTGTGTGTGTGTGTGTGTCTGTGTGTGTCTGTGTGTGTGTGTCTGTGTGTGTGTGTGTGTGTGTGTCTGTGTGTGTCTGTGTGTGTCTGTGTGTGTGTGTGTGTGTGTGTGTCTGTGTGTGTGTGTGTGTGTGTGTGTGTGTGTCTGTGTGTCTGTGTGTGTGTGTGTGTGTCTGTATGTGTGTGTCCTGTGTGTGTGTGTGTGTGTGTGTGTGTGTCTGTGTGTGTGTGTGTGTGTGTGTCTGTGTGTGTGTGCGTTCTAGAGACATCCAGTCAGTACAGTAAATGCGCGTTGCGTCTCTTGAGCAACCCAGCTAATGACATGACAGAGGAGCACCATGCGAGCACCTGTCACACAGTCCATTCTGTCACACAGTCCATTCTGTCACACAGTCCATTCTGTCATACAGTCCATTCTGTCACACAGTCCATTCTGTCACACAGTCCATTCTGTCACACAGCCCATTCTGTCACACAGTCCATTCTGTCACACAGTTCATTCTGTCATACAGGCCACTCTGTCACACAGGCCATTCTGTCATACAGCCCATTCTGTCATACAGCTCATTCTGTCATACAGCCCATTCTGTCACACAGTCCATTCTGTCATACACCCATTCTGTCATACATCCCATTCTGTCACACAGTCCATTCTGTCACACAGGCCATTCTGTCACACAGTCCATTCTGTCACACAGTCCATTCTGTCATACAGTCCATTCTGTCACACAGTCCATACTGTCATACAGTCCATTCTGTCACACAGTCCATTCTGTCACACAGGCCATTCTGTCACACAGGCCATTCTGTCACACAGTCCATTCTGTCACACAGTCCATTCTGTCACACAGCCCATTCTGTCACACAGTCCATTCTGTCTTTCCGCCCATTCTCTCACACAGTCCATTCTGTCACACAGTCCATTCTGTCATACAGTCCATTCTGTCATACAGTCCATTCTGTCACACAGTCCATTCTGTCACACAGTCCATTCTGTCACATAGTCCATTCTGTCACACAGTCCATTCTGTCCTTATATCTATTTACTGATTCTACTGAACTTCTCTGGTTGGAGGCAGTGGTACGCAAACACCACCACATCACTACACAGTACAAAAGAAAGCAATCTAACCTACTCTTACATTCATTTCTGCAATTCCTTCTCAAATGCATATTTGGTGCTGGCTTTGCAGCCTACTGAAGGCCATTCACAAACGTTCTTTAATTAAAACAGGTTTGTGGGAATGCAGAGTAGCTAAGACAGTGGGTGGGGGGTTGTGTTTGTTACATGTATCATAGACACAATACAGAAGGCTAGATGCTACATAATTAAAAAAAAAAAATCACCTTTATTTAACCAGGTAGGCTAGTTGAGAACACCTTTATTTAACCAGGTAGGCTAGTTGAGAACACCTTTATTTAACCAGGGAGGCTAGTTGAGAACACCTTTATTTAACCAGGTAGGCTAGTTGAGAACACCTTTATTTAACCAGGTTGGCTAGTTGAGAACACCTTTGTTTAACCAGGTAGGCTAGTTGAGAACACCTTTATTTAACCAGGTAGGCCAGTTGAGAACACCTTTATTTAACCAGGTAGGCTAGTTGAGAACACCTTTATTTAACCAGGTAGGCCAGTTGAGAACACCTTTATTTAACCAGGTAGACTAGTTGAGAACACCTTTATTTAACCAGGTAGGCTAGTTGAGAACACCTTTATTTAACCAGGTAGGCTAGTTGAGAACACCTTTATTTAACCAGGTAGGCTAGTTGAGAACACCTTTATTTAACCAGGTAGGCTAGTTGAGAACACCTTTATTTAACCAGGTAGGCTAGTTGAGAACACCTTTATTTAACCAGGTAGGCTAGTTGAGAACACCTTTATTTAACCAGGTAGGCTAGTTGAGAACACCTTTATTTAACCAGGTAGGCTAGTTAAGAACACCTTTATTTAACCAGGTAGGCTAGTTGAGAACACCTTTATTTAACCAGGTAGGCTAGTTGAGAACACCTTTATTTAACCAGGTAGGCAAGTTGAGAACACCTTTATTTAACCAGGTAGGCTAGTTGAGAACACCTTTATTTAACCAGGTAGGCTAGTTGAGAACACCTTTATTTAACCAGGTAGGCTAGTTGAGAACACCCTTATTTAACCAGGTAGGCCAGTTGAGAACACCTTTATTTAACCAGGTAGGCCAGTTGAGAACACCTTTATTTAACCAGGTAGGCTAGTTGAGAACACCTTTATTTAACCAGGTAGGCTAGTTGAGAACACCTTTATTTAACCAGGTAGGCTAGTTGAGAACACCTTTATTTAACCAGGTAGGCAAGTTGAGAACACCTTTATTTAACCAGGTAGGCTAGTTGAGAACACCTTTCTCAATAGCAAGGCTATGCTCACTGAGTCTGTACATAGTCAAAGATTTCCTTAAGTTTGGGTCAGTCACAGTGGTCAGGAATTCTGCCGCTGTGTACTCTCTGTGTAGGGCCAAATAGCATTCTAGTTTGCTCTGTTTTTTTGTACATTCTTTCCAATGTGTCAAGTAATTATTTTTTTGTTTTCTCATGATTTGGTTTGGTCTAATTGTGCTGATGTCCTGGGGCTCTGTAGGGTGTGTTTGTGTTTGTGTTTGTGAACAGAGCCCCAGGACCAGCTTGCTTAGGGGACTCTTCTCCAGGTTCATCTCTCTGTAGGTGATGGCTTTGTTATGGAAGGTTTGGGAATCGCTTCCTTTTAGGTGGTTATTGAATTTAACGGCTCTTTTCTGGATTTTGATAATTAGTGGGTATCGGCCTAATTCTGCTCTGCATGCATTATTTGGTGTTCTACGTTGTACACGGAGGATATTTTTGCAGAATTCTGCGTGCAGAGTCTCAATTTGGTGTTTGTCCCATTTTATGAAATCTTGGTTGGTGAGCGGACGCGGACTCTCTCTCTCTCTCTCTCTCTCTCTCATTGACTGGTGAGCAATTTGATGTGTCTATGGAGAGAAAGAGCAAGAGAGTGAAGATGAATCTGTTTACGTATCTTCTGACAGAAGGCATGTTTTTGTCAGTATGTCCGAACGGTCTGTCTATCTGTCCACAGGACCAGGCATATGATGACACTCTCTAGTCTCTGTATCTGTAACAAACCCTCGAGTTTCAGACTCCTAATTATTCTCTGAAGACGAGCCACCTCCATTCCAGTCTGAAGAACAGAGGCGTTTTCTCTGAACGACTGTTGGATAAGGGGAACCATGTGGTGTTAACTACACTCAGGGGAGACTAGAGATCCTGACTGCCAATGTGTCCAGCATGAGACGTGCTATGTTGTTATCTTGATACTCACACCTCACCATTGTCATAGCCCCCCCCCTTCCTTTATTGTCCCAGCCCACCCCCTTTCCTTTATTGTCACAGCCCCCCCCCCCCCCCCCCCCCCTCCCTATTTCATCTCACAGTGAAAACATGTTTTGGGATCTTTTTCCCCCCTCCAAATTATTGAAAATGAAATACAGAAATATCTCATTCACATAAGTATTCACACCCCTGAGTCAGTACATTTTAGAATCACCTTTGTCAGCGATGACAGCTGTGAATCTTTCTGTGTAAGTCTCTAAGAGCTTTGCACACCTGGATTGTACAATATTTGCGCATTATTCTTAAAAAAATTCTTCAAGCTCTGGTCAAGTTGGTCATTGATCATTGCAAGACAGCTACTTAAGTCAAAACTGTAACTAGGCCACTCAGGAACATTCAGTGTTGTCTTGTTAAGCAACTCCAGTGTAGATTTGGCCTTGTGTTTTAGGTTATTGTCCTGCTGAAAGGTGAAGTTGTCTCCCAGTATCTGTTGGAAAGCAGACTGCTCCAAGTTTTCCTGTAGGATTTTGCCTGTGCTTGGCTCTATTTCCATTTATTTTTTCCCAAAAACTCCTTTATCCTTGCCGATGACAAGCATACATACCCATAACATGATGCAGCCTCAGTGTTTGTGTATTGTGTTTGATTATCCCCCAAGATAATACTTTTTATTCAGAACACTTGCCACATTTTATGCAGTTTTACTTTAGTGCCTTATTGCAAACAAGATGCAAATTGAAAACCATAAAAAGATAACTGACTGATCGACTGGTTCAAATCGGTCTAATGTAGCAAAATTTGAAATTGTGTTTTTTTACTTTGGATAAAAGTAGACACTCAGCGCTACAAAATAGTATATCATGCACTGCAGTCGAGAAACAGTTGAAAGTTGATGAACTTGTAAACTCACTTTTGAGAAAATGGCCTTTGAATGTTTTGGTACTACTATTGGTTAGCCCTCCCATTCAGCATTCAGTTCACACCCTCTTAAACTTTAGCCCCGCCCATCTCTTTAAGGGCTGATCTGAATGTACTAACAGCAGCAGTCAAGCAAACTTGATAGCTACTTCCAGGCATTGAAGTGAGAGAGAGAAGAGCTCCCTGAATATTACTCGCTCTAGCAGAGCTGGTCAGGCTGTTATTATTCTGTGCAACTGTGTTGTCAGATTTGTTCGTTAGTAAATTCAGAGCGTTTCGCATTCGGAGCGCACAGCGGACGCCCTGGTCGATGAGTTTACTGATGTTTACTGACACCGGCCATGTAAATTCATCAGTTATTCTGCGCTTTCTGGCACACTCAGATGAGAGTACAATGGCGCCGGAGAACATGGCTGCCATATTACGACCTAACCAATTGTGCTATTTTGTTTTGTGTCTTATTTTGTACATAATGTTTCTGCCTCCGTCTCTTATGACGAAAAGCTTTTGGACATCAGGACAGCGATTACTCGTACTGGACGAATAATTTTTCTTTAACGAGTCTGACACGAAGGATTTACTTCAGACACCTGCCACTGCCCAAATCCCTGTCATTCATCATTTGCATGAGAAAGAGACGGAGATATTGGGGACACAGGTCGGGGTGCCTTGTAAGGATCCGACGGCGAGTGGGTAATTTGTCTTTACCATCAGTCCTATTAGCCAACGAACAATCATTGCATAACAAAATAGACGAGTTACGATCACGAATAACTTATCAATGGGTCGTGGCTGAATGATGACATGGATGATATACAGTTGGCGGGTTTTACGCTGCATCGGCACGATAGAACACTTACCTCCGGTAAGACGGTGGCATATTTGTAAACAACAGCTGGTGCACGAAATCTAATATTAAGGAAGTCTCAAGGTTTTGCTCGCCTGAGGAGAGAGTATTTCATGATAAGATGAAGACCATGCTATTTACCACCACAAACCAATGCTGGAACTAAGACAGCACTCAATGATCTGTATAAAGCCATAAGCAAACAATGAAATGCTCATCCAGAGGCGACGCTCCTAGTGGCCGGGGACTTTAATGCAGGGAAACTTAAATCTGTTTTACCTAATTTCTACCAGCATGTCACATGTGCAAATAGAGGAAAAAAAACTCTAGAGCACCTTTACTCCACACACAGAGATGGATGCAAAGCTCTCCCCCACCCTCCATTTGGAAAATCTGACCATCATTTTATCCTCCTGATTCCTGCTTACAAGCAAAAAACTAATGCAGGAAGCACCAGTGACTCGGTCAATAAAGAAGTGGTCAGATGAAGCAGATGCTAAGCTACAGGACTGTTATGCACAGGCTGGAATATGTTCCGGGATTATTCCGATGGCATTGAGTTGTACACCACATCAGTCACTGGCTTCATCAATAAGTGCATCGATGACTTCGTCCCCACAGTGACCGTACATACATACCCCAACCAGAAGTCATGGATTACGGGCAACATCCGCACTGAGCTAAAGGGTAGAGCTGCCGATTTCAAGTAGCGGGACTCTAACCCAGACTCTTATAAGAAATCTTGCTATGCTCCCCGACGAACCATCAAACAGGCAAAGTGTCAATACAGGACTAAGACAACTCGTGAGTAGGATCGAGGAAAATAACACTGAAACATGCATGAGAGCACCAGCTGTTCCGGAAGACTGTGTGATCATGCTCTCCGCAGCCGATAAGAGTAAGACCTTAAAACAGGTCAACATTCACAAGCCCACAGGCGACAGATGGATTACCAAGATGTGTACCCCGAGCATGTGCTGACCAACTCTCAAGTCGCATGCCTCCATTCTCATCGACGGGGCTGTAGTGGAGCAGGTTGAGAGCTTCAAGTTCTTTGGTGTCCACATCACAAACAAACTGTCATGGTCAAAACACACCAAGACAGTTGTGAAGAGGGCATGACAAAGCCTATTCCCCCTCAGGAGACTGAAAAGATTTGGTATCCTCAAAAAGTTCAATCGAGAGCATCCTGACTTTTTGCATCACTGCCTGGTACGGCAACTGCTAGGCCTCCGACCGCAAGGCACTACAGAGGGTAGTGCGTACGGCCCAGTACATCACTGGGGCTAAGCTGCCTGCCATCCAGGACCTCTGTACTAGGCACTACCCTGGGGTGGCAGAGTAGCCTAGTGGTTAGAGTGTTGGACTTTTTCCCAGTTTCCTTATAACCAGAAGGTTGCAAGTTCAAACCCCCGAGCTGACACGGTACAAATCTGTCGTTCTGCCCCTGAACAGGCAGTTAACCCACTGTTCCTAGGCCGTCACTGAAAATCAGAATTTGTTCTTAACTGACTTGCCTAGTTAAATAAACGTAAAAAAAATTAAAAAGCGGAAGGCCCTACAAATTGACAAAGACTCCAGCCACCCTAGTCATAGACTGGTTTCTCTGCTACCTGAACAACTAATCAAATGGCTACCTAGACTATTTGCATTTTTACCCCAACCCCCTCTTTTACGATGCTGCTACTCTCAGTAGCTATAGCTAGCTAAGAAAATAGCTCTGAGACTAGCAAGCCAGACAGCTAATGTTATCTAGCTAGCTAGGTAAACAATGAACCATAATCACAACTCATGACTTTACGACCTTGCAGGTGGCTAACCAACCACTTTCAATGTTAGCTAGCTAGGGTTATTATTATATAAGGGGGCTAGGGTTATTTTTATATATAGGAGGGCTAGGGTTATTATTATATACAGACGGTTCAGAACTCATCAGATCATGATTTTCTTTGTCACACCCTGATCTGTTTCACCTGTCTGTGTGCTTGTCTCCACCCCCACCAGCTGTCTCCCATCTCCCCCCATTATCCGCTGTGTATTTATACCTGCGTTTTCTGTCTGTTTTCAGTTCGTCTTGTCCCATCAAGTCCTACTAGCGTGTTTCCTGTGTCTTCCCAGTTTCCTAGTCTTCCCAGTTCTGACCTTTCTGCCTGTCCTGACCCTGATCTTGCCTGTCCTGACACTGATCTTGCATGTCCTGTCCCTGTCCCTGATCCTGCCTGACCTGACCCTGATCCTTTCTGTCCTGACCCTGATTCTGCCTGCCGTCCTGACCCTGATCCTGCCTGACCTGACCCTGATCATGCCTGTCCTGACCCTGATCCTGCCTGACCTGACCCTGATCCTTTCTGTCCTGACCCTGATCTTGCCTGTCCTGACCCTGATCCTGCCTGTCCTGACCCTGATCCTGCCTGTCCTGACCCTGATCCTGCCTGTCCTGACCCTGATCCTGCCTGCCGTTCTGTACCTGCCTGTCCTGACCCTGATCCTGCCTGTCCTGACCCTGATCCTGCCTGACCTGACCCTGATCCTGCCTGTCCTGACCCTGATCCTGCCTGACCTGACCCTGATCCTGCCTGTCCTGACCCTGATCCTGCCTGCCGTCCTGACCCTGATCCTGCCTGACCTGACCCTGATCCTGCCTGTCCTGACCCTGATCCTGCCTGCCGTCCTGACCCTGCCTGACTCTCATTAGGATTACAACTCTTTGCCTGCCTTGACCTACCGATTGCCTGCCCCATGTACTATTATAAACTCTGAGACTCGTACTATCCGCCTCCTGTGTCTGCATCTGGGTCTTAGCCTGAGCCTTGATAGTTCTATACTAGATGTAAACAGACTGAACTACCAGATGGTTTAGATCAGTAATGTTATGGAATAAGTCACATGATTCAATTTGGCTTGTATTTACATAGTCTATACTTTCAGTCACTGCCAGACCAGAACTATACTGTGTGTGTGTGTGTGTGTGTTGCACTATTCCAATAGTAAATCATATTCCTTTCCACGCAGCACAGTGATTTAGCAGAACAGAATAAACAGGGGACTGCTACACCCAGAGAAGGGAAATAGCTAAAATAACCCACCACTTAAAAATCATCAAACTACTGAAATGAACCAAATAAAGGCCATGACCTCCTGCCCCTCCTGCCCCTCCTGCCCCTCCTGCCCCTCCTGCCCCTTGCTAAAGAAATAAGTTAAGACTTGCAATGTCTTGGTAAAAAAGTGATTGCATATTATTTAAATGGAGTGTGTGTGTGTGTGTGTGTGTGTGTGTGTGTGTGACCGTGCGTGTCTGCTGGACCCGTAAAATGCTTAAGCTGAGGGTGATGTCTTGCTGGTGTTAGTAGTTTAACAGTAGACTAGTGTTCAGGTGTTAGTAGTTTTACAATAGACTAGTGTTCAGGTGTTAGTAGTTTTACAGTAGACTAGTGTTCAGGTGTTAGTAGTTTTACAGTAGACTAGTGTTCAGGTGTTAGTAGTTTTACAGTAGACTAGTGTTCATGTGTTAGTAGTTGTACAGTAGACTAGTGTTTAGGTGTTAGTAGTTTTACAGTAGACTAGTGTTCAGGTGTAAGTAGTTTTACAGTAGACTAGTGTTTAGGAGTTAGTAGTTTAACAGTAGACTTGTAGACAAGTGTTCAGGTGTTAGTAGTTTTACAGTAGACTAGTGTTTAGGAGTTAGTAGTTTTACAGTAGCCTAGTGTTCAGGTGTTAGTAGTTTTACAGTAGACTAGTGTTCAGGTGTTAGTAGTTTTACAGTAGACTAGTGTTCAGGTGTTAGTAGTTTTACAGTAGACTAGTGTTCAGGTGTTCAGTTGTTAGTAGTTTTACAGTAGACTAGTAGACTAGTGTTCAGGTGTTAGTAGTTTTACAGTAGACTAGTAGACTAGTGTTCAGGTGTTAGTAGTTTTACAGTAGACTAGTGTTCAGGTGTTAGTAGTTTTACAGTAGACTAGTAGACTAGTGTTCAGGGGTTAGTAGTTTTAGAGTAGACTAGTGTTCAGTAGTTAGTTGTTTTACAGTAGACTAGTGTTCAAGTGTTAATAGTTTTACAGTAGACTAGTATTTAGGTGTTAGTAGTTTTACAGTAGACTAGTGTTCAAGTGTTAATAGTTTTACAGTAGACTAGTATTTAGGTGTTAGTAGTTTTACAGCAGACTAGTGTTCAGGTGTTAGTAGTTTTACAGGAGACAAGTGTTCAGGTGTTAGTAGTTTTACAGTAGACTTGTAGACTAGTGTTCAGGTGTTAGTAGTTGTACAGTAGACTAGTGTTTAGGTGTTAGTAGTTGTACAGTAGACTAGTGTCCAGGTGTTAGTAGTTGTACAGTAGACACGAGTTCAGGTGTTAGTAGTTTTACAGTAGACTAGTAGACTAGTGTCCAGGTGTTAGTAGTTGTACAGTAGACACGTGTTCAGGTGTTAGTAGTTTTACAGTAGACTAGTAGACTAGTGTTCAGGTGTTAGTAGTTTTACAGTAGACTAGTGTTCAGGTGTTAGTAGTTTTACAGTAGACTAGTGTTCAGGTATTAGTAGTTTTACAGGAGACAAGTGTTCAGGTGTTAGTAGTTTTACAGTAGACTAGTGTTCAGGTGTTAGTAGTTTTACAGTAGACTAGTGTTCAGGTGTTAGTAGTTTTACAGTAGACTAGTGTCCAGGTGTTAGTAGTTGTACAGTAGACACGTGTTCAGGTGTTAGTAGTTTTACAGTAGACTAGTAGACTAGTGTCCAGGTGTTAGTAGTTGTACAGTAGACACGTGTTCAGGTGTTAGTAGTTTTACAGTAGACTAGTGTCCAGGTGTTAGTAGTTGTACAGTAGACACGTGTTCAGGTGTTAGTAGTTTTACAGTAGACTAGTAGACTAGTGTTCAGGTGTTAGTAGTTTTACAGTAGACTAGTGTTCAGGTGTTAGTAGTTTTACAGTAGACTAGTGTTCAGGTATTAGTAGTTTTACAGGAGACAAGTGTTCAGGTGTTAGTAGTTTTACAGTAGACTAGTGTTCAGGTGTTAGTAGTTTTACAGTAGACTAGTGTTCAGGTGTTAGTAGTTTTACAGTAGACTAGTGTTCAGGTGTTAGTAGTTTTACAGTAGACTAGTGTTCAGGTGTTAGTAGTTTTACAGTAGACTAGTGTTCAGGTCTTATTAGATTTACAGTAGACAAGTGTTCAGGTGTTAGTAGTTTTACAGTAGACTTGTAGACTAGTGTTCAGGGCTTTCTGCCTCTTGATCAGTCAGAGAAAATTAATTTAGATTCTAAATAGGAATCAGGGTCTGAATCAGATTCAGCATGGCTCTCTCTGTTCACACATTTAAGAACAAACACATCTATTGTAGGAACTTCTTTTCTGCTTGACTCATTTTCCTCTGTTCCTAAAGTCCTCATTGAATTCAGGCAGGGCTAAGTGTGAATGATTTCATCTATGGGCAGTTTTCAGAAAAAAATCACCTCTCCTCCCTCGCTTGATGATGTGAGAGACATTGGCACAATGAGAAGTCTCTAAAAGTCAAGTACACAGTAGAGAAGTCTCGAAGAGTCATGTGCACAGTAGAGAAGTCTCTAAGAGTCATGTACATAGTAGAGAAGTCTCTAAGAGTCATGTGTTGTTTCGTGTGTTGTCTCTGGCTGTGGGGCTAACAGACAGGGAAACACGAGTGAGGCAGAACACTGAGGGTTGCTCTGTGAGTGTGAGAAAGATACATGGAGAAGGAGAGAGAGAGAAACAGAGAGAGAAACAGGGAGAAAGAGAGACCGAGGGGGAGAGAGAGAGAGAGATGGAGACAGAGAGGGGCAGGGAGCAAGAAAGAGAGAGAGGAGAGAAAGAGAGAGAGAGAGAAGGAGAGAGAAACAGAGAGAGAAACAGAGAGATAAAGAGAGACAGAGGAGGGAGAGAGAGAGATGTAGACAGAGGGGGGAGGGAGTGAGAGAAAGAGAGAAACAGAGAGAGAAAGAGAGACAGAGAGAGAGAGAGGGAGAGGAGAGAGAGGAGACAGAGAGAGAGAGAGAGAGAGAGATATAAATGGAGATAGTAATGACGGTAGGTCAGGAGGGTAAGAGAGGGTCAGACAGACTGTTAAACAGCAAGGCAGAAGCCTCAGGGACAGTACTGTGGATAACAACAAACCATGTGAATTCTCATAACGGTGAACTCCTCCCTACCCAGCTAATAACAAACGTTAGAGAACATCGCCTTAACATTCTCATTTGGTCATTAACTAACATTTTCATTGGAACGTTTCCTGGGATGTTCAAGGAAGGTTCCCAGGAGATTATTCTCTTAATGTTAAATAGAACTTACCCAGAATATGGTGGTCATGTTCTCAGGACTTAAGATATTAATGTATTAATGTCCTACACGCATAATATTAATGTCCTACACGCATTTTATAGGAAACAATGTTCCCTCTAAGCTGCCCCACATACAAGGAATATCAGACCGCACAGAGAAGTATGACATTGAACTTCCCTCAACCTTCTAGACTTTTTTCCTCGTTCGTAAAACACTTTCAACGTTCCCTTTTACGAAATTTGGCTTAGCCCCTAAGACCCTCACAAACAGCTTCTATCTCAAGGCCATGAATGAGACTGTTAAATTTCTAGCCGGCTACCACCCGGCTACTCAACCCTGCACCTTAGAGGCTGCTGCCCTACGTACATAGACATGGAATCACTGGCCACTTTAATAATGTTTACATACTGCTTTACTCATTTCATATGTACAGTGCCTTGCGAAAGTATTCGGCCCCCTTGAACTTTGCGACCTTTTGCCACATTTCAGGCTTCAAACATAAAGATATAAAACTTTATTTTTTTGTGAAGAATCAACAACAAGTGGGACACAATCATGAAGTGGAACGACATTTATTGGATATTTCAAACTTTTTTAACAAATCAAAAACTGAAATATTGGGCGTGCAAAATTATTCAGCCCCCTTAACTTAATACTTTGTAGCGCCACCTTTTGCTGCGATTACAGCTGTAAGTCGCTTGGGGTATGTCTCTATCAGTTTTGCACATCGAGAGACTGAAATTTTTTCCCATTCCTCCTTGCAAAACAGCTCGAGCTCAGTGAGGTTGGATGGATGGAGAGCATTTGTGAACAGCAGTTTTCAGTTCTTTCCACAGATTCTCGATTGGATTCAGGTCTGGACTTTGACTTGGCCATTCTAACACCTGGATATGTTTATTTTTGAACCATTCCATTGTAGATTTTGCTTTATGTTTTGGATCATTGTCTTGTTGGAAGACAAATCTCCGTCCCAGTCTCAGGTCTTTTGCAGACTCCATCAGGTTTTCTTCCAGAATGGTCCTGTATTTGGCTCCATCCATCTTCCCATCAATTTTAACCATCTTCCCTGTCCCTGCTGAAGAAGGCCCAAACCATGATGCTGCCACCACCATGTTTGACAGTGGGGATGGTGTGTTCAGCTGTGTTGCTTTTACGCCAAACATAACGTTTTGCATTGTTGCCAAAAAGTTCAATTTTGGTTTCATCTGACCAGAGCACCTTCTTCCACATGTTTGGTGTGTCTCCCAGGTGGCTTGTGGCAAACTTTAAACGACACTTTTTATGGATATCTTTAAGAAATGGCTTTCTTCTTGCCACTCTTCCATAATGGCCAGATTTGTGCAATATATGACTGATTGTTGTCCTATGGACAGAGTCTCCCACCTCAGCTGTAGATCTCTGCAGTTCATCCAGAGTGATCATGGGCCTCTTGGCTGCATCTCTGATCAGTCTTCTCCTTGTATGAGCTGAAAGTTTAGAGGGACGGCCAGGTCTTGGTAAATTTGCAGTGGTCTGATACTCCTTCCATTTCAATATTATCGCTTGCACAGTGCTCCTTGGGATGTTTAAAGCTTGGGAAATCTTTTTGTATCCAAATCCGGCTTTAAACTTCTTCACAACAGTATCTCGGACCTGCCTGGTGTGTTCCTTGTTCTTCATGATGTTCTCTGCGTTTTTAACGGACCTCTGAGACTATCACAGTGCAGGTGCATTTATACGGAGACCTGATTACACACAGGTGGATTGTATTTATCATCATTAGTCATTTAGGTCAACATTGGATCATTCAGAGATCCTCACTGAACTTCTGGAGAGAGTCTGCTGCACTGAAAGTAAAGGGGCTGAATAATTTTGCACACCCAATTTTTCAGTTTTTGATTTGTTAAAAAAGTTTGAAATATCCAATAAATGTCATTCCACTTCATGATTGTGTCCCACTTGTTGTTGATTCTTCACAAAAAAATACAGTTTTATATCTTTATGTTTGAAGCCTGAAATGTGGCAAAAGGTCGCAAAGTTCAAGGGGGCCGAATACTTTCGCAAGGCACTGTATATACTGTATTCTATTCTACTGTATTTTAGTCAATGCAACTCAATTCCTAATATTATATATTTCTTAATTCCATTATTTTGCATTTCCCTACACCGCAATAACAACTGCTAAATATGTGTATGAGAGTAATAACATTTGATTTCATTTACTGCGGGAATTGTGCTCGAACCAACGCAATATTTGCCACTTTTAATGTAACATACTGAAACAGAACGAACTATGCAAGACTTAGAATGCAAAACTAACTGTGCAAGAGATGTTCTTGTAGTCAGAGCTCATTGGATTCAGATTCTATTCTAACTCCCTGTAAGGGATTTCTTCCATTGACGGAGAGGCGGACCAAAGCGCAGCGTGGTTATTTTGACTCATGTTTTAATAAATCACTTCACATTAACAAACTAACAAAAACTAGAAATGTGAAAACGCAAAACAGTCCTATCTGGTGCAAACACAGAGACAGGAACAATCACCCACAAACACACAGTGAAACCCAGGCTACCTAAGTATGATTCTCAATCAGAGACAACTAATGACACCTGCCTCTGATTGAGAACCATACTAGGGCGAAACATAGAAATACCCAAATCATAGAAAAACAAACATAGACTGCCCACCCAACTCACGCCCTGACCATACTAAATAAATACAAAACCAAGGAAATAAAGGTCAGAACGTGACACTCCCTAAGCTCTCTCTGGCACAGAGGGATGAAATGGACAATTGACAGGCAAGACTTAGGCCAGAACTCTACACAGACCGGTGCACCATAACCAATAAGAACTGCAGTGGGCCTATATGCAAATATCCATGGCCATATATGGATCTGTGCCATTCACTTTGAACTGGACTGTGTTCACAGCATGAGCAGTCGCAAGTAGATGCACTTGTTTTGAGATCAAAGCGAGAGCTGCATGTAGCCATCTGTACACATTTGTTCATACTATTTGCTAGTTAGTGAGTTATTAGCCCAGTTAAAGCTAATTTCTAGTCAACAATGGGGGAGAGGTTGCTTCCTACAAGAGCACAAAATGTGTGCATTCTAGGCATCTTTGAAAAGTGAGTCAGGTAAGGTGCTTTTTTTATGTCTTAAAGTGGCAGTGTTGTATTTTGAGAGGGTCTTGAATAAGCTAAGTAGCCAATAGGCATCATAATTTGCCTGATTCTCTGTAATAATTATATGGGAATAATAAAGAATTGTATTTTGTAAAGTGGTTTCTTGCATCAAACAACAACACATTTTCAGTCACCTCCTTGTCTGCAGGACAAGTGGATTAACAGGTTCATGTCAAGCCCTGACACGTTTTATGGGAGCATGGCAAAAAAACATTTGTGTCCAGTTTTCTGTGGGGTTGGGAGAATATTCCATCAACGTTACACCAAACATTCACAGAACATGGTTGCCATGTTCTCAGAATATACCGTATTAACGTTCTAGACACGTTGAATGAGAACGTTACAAGAACACTCAGTAGCACTTTAGTTGACAGTGTCAAAGTAAGAGGGTAACGTCCGGAAATGCCACATAAACAACAACAAAACAACAAACAAAAAACATCAGGGAAATAATATTGCGACCAGTCGCTTCATGGATGCATATGGAAGCCAGGCTTCCCCAAAATATTAACCAAGAAAAAAAAAGCATATTTCATAATTTATCTTTCGTCTCTCTGTGTTGCAATTCGCAAGAGGCTGAATGGTATCTCACCAGAGAAAACATCAGAGCGATCAAAACAGCACCCCTCTGTCTCTGTAGCCATTCTATCTGATGCTGCCTGGTCAATAGAGTTGGAATCCCTTATAATAGCCAGTCAGCGCTGAGCTAAACTGGAGCACCAAAAACAAGTGTCAATGGAAGCCAGTATGGATTTGGCTTCAGACCAATCACATCACATCACATCAAGCTAACAGTCCTTGACAGAAAAAAAAATGAATTGTTGCATCTCATTGTGTTGTTGTCTTCCGGTGGCTAGCTAGCTAAAATTGTCTCTTTTCTAAATTAGCCATGGACGGAGATAGAGATTTGGACTTTACTTAATTCTCCGTACTGGCCCATGATTATAATAGCGATTCTGATTCCAGCATAAATTCAAACATTGTGCCCCTGGTCCGAGAGGACGGAAGTACAATACGTAGCTAGATGTAGAAGGCTAATGCTAACTAGCTGGCTAATTGTTACTCATGAATGGAACTTAGTCTAGTAATTAAGCATTTTAGCCAGGTAGCCTAGGACAACAAAAACGAAAACTCCGCTACTAACTCTGTTGTAATTTGTCTATTTTTCCATGTTAAAACTTGTAATTCTTGTAATTCTTTAGCTAGGTTTCCATCCAATTGGCGACAGATTTTCGTATGAATACACTAGAATCTACAGAAAGAAAATATGCCCATTTTCCCACCAGTGGTGTTTCCACCAAATTGACTTTTTCCGGATAAAAATCAGTACATGATGACGTAGTGCACAAAATTGTTTAACGTCAAATCTCTACCGATCACAACAACTGTTGTGCTAAATAGCAAATATGCCTACTCTGGTCTTGGTATGTGTGCTCTCGCCAACAGCTGGCAGATACAGTGGGCGTAGGCTGTGTGGGTGTCGTCTACATGATGAGATTTTTATGGATAAGAGCGAGAATATTTTTATCTTCTTGATTCTACTTGAGACGCATATGTCTCAACTAGGCACCTGGAAATGCAAATGCGCTACGCTAAATGCTAAATGTACTCGTTAAAACTCAAACCTTGATCAAAATTCACAAGCAGGGTATTGAATTAAAGCTACACTCGTTGTGAACCTAGCCAACAAGTCAGATTTTTAAAATGCTTTTCGGCGAAAGCATGAGAAGCTATTATCTGATAGCATGCAACACCCCAAAATGCCTGAATGCGATGTAAACAAAGATATAGCTTAGCCGGCGCAACACAAAACGCAGAAATAAAATATAAAACATTCATTACCTTTGACGAGCTTCTTTCTTGGCACTCCTATATGCCCCATAAACATCACTATTGGGTCTTTTTTTAGTTTAAATCGGTCCATATATACCCAAAATAGCTTTCTATGGAAGCAGTGTCATTCAGAAAAAAACATCGTTTTTAAACGCTGCGTCATTTTTTAAAATTAAAAAAGTCGACGATAAACTTTCACAAAACACTTCGAAATCCTTTTGTAATCCAACTTTAGGTATTAGTAAACGTTTATAATCTATCAAAATGATTACAGGGCGATGTATATTCAATAGCTCCTCGTCTGCAAATCAATGGCTGCCAATGTCCACATTGAAAAGAGCCTGGTGGAGACCGGAAGAAACGGAATCCAGATAGTTGGATTTTCCAACAAAAAATTCAATTGAAAATGACGATGGCGACATCGTGTGGAATTTGTATGAATTGCATGCAGGTCGATATTACATTTTGTCCCCTTTTAACAACCCATGAAAGTGACTTATGGAAATTATTTTTAGCTTTCAGAGAGCAGTTTTTCTTGCGTTTTTCAATGAAACACACGATCTGTTATAGTCACAGCCGTGATTTAACCAGTTTTAGAAACTTCAGAGTGTTTTCTATCCACACATACTAATCATATGCATATACTATATTCCTGGCATGAGTAGCAGGACGCTGAAAAGTTGCGCGATTTTTAACAGAATGTTCGAAAAAGGAAGGGGTAGACTTAAGAGGATTTATTTGTCAAACAGCAATCAAACATCGATCATCATCATGCCAACAGAATAAGACCCTTGATATTTATTGGAAAGGAGCATCAAGATCACAGTGTACTTTCACCACCCTGTGAAGTTCATCGTCATTTATTTAATCTGTAGCCTAATGAACTGCATGGTTTCGCAAGTCATAGTGGGAGGACCACACAACATATCATCGCTAGACTACAAGTTCACTCCGATATGATGGTTACTACAGCAACATTTGCACTTGAAGGCGTTTCCACCACAATGTCTGGCATAATATATTTTACAGACACAGAAAGATCCCACTTTATCAAACAAAACAAATTAACTGTCGGCATTTATAAAATTGTACTGAAACTTCCAGGTTTCCATCAAATCTGTCTTATACGGCATGACTTTACTCTACTCTACTTTAGTCTACTTTAGTCTAATTTACTCTACTCTACTTTAGTCTACTTTAGTCTAATTTACTCTACTCTACTTTAGTCTACTTTAGTCTAATTTACTCTACTCTACTTTAGTCTACTTTAGTCTAATTTACTCTACTCTACTTTAGTCTACTTTAGTCTAATTTACTCTACTCTACTTTAGTCTACTTTAGTCTAATTTAGTATAATTTACTCTACTCTACTTTAGTCTACTTTAGTCTAATTTACTCTACTCTACTTTAGTCTACTTTAGTCTAATTTAGTCTAATTTACTCTACTCTACTTTAGTCTACTTTAGTCTAATTTACTCTACTCTACTTTAGTCTACTTTAGTCTAATTTACTCTACTCTACTTTAGTCTACTTTAGTCTAATTTACTCTACTCTACTTTAGTCTACTTTAGTCTAATTTACTCTACTCTACTTTAGTCTACTTTAGTCTAATTTACTCTACTCTACTTTAGTCTACTTTAGTCTAATTTACTCTACTCTACTTTAGTCTACTTTTGTCTAATTTACTCTACTCTACTTTAGTCTACTTTAGTCTAATTTACTCTACTCTACTTTAGTCTACTTTAGTCTAATTTACTCTACTCTACTTTAGTCTACTTTAGTCTAATTTACTGTACTCTACTTTAGTCTACTTTAGTCTAATTTATTTTACTGTACTCTACTTTAGTCTACTTTAGTCTAATTTATTTTACTGTACTCTACTTTAGTCTACTTTAGTCTAATTTATTTTACTGTACTCTACTTTAGTCTACTTTAGTCTAATTTATTTTACTGTACTCTACTTTAGTCTACTTTAGTCTAATTTATTTTACTGTACTCTACTTTAGTCTACTTTAGTCTAATTTACTGTACTCTACTTTACTCTACTTTACTCTACTCTACTTAACTCTACTTTACTCTACTTTAGTCTAATTTATTTTATTTTACTCTACTTTAGTCTAATTTACTTTATTTTACTTTACTTAGTCTAATTTACTTTATTTTACTTTAATCTACTTTAGTCTAATTTATTTTACTCTACTTTACTCTACTTTGGTCTAATTTATTTTACTTTACTATACGTTAATTAATTTACTTTATTTACATAATTTATTTTACTTTGTTTTATTTACTCTACTCTACTCTATTTTATCCTACTTTCTTTAATTAATTTACTTTATTATACATTACTTGACTTAATTGACTTTACATACAAAAAAACTGTGGATAGAAACCTGGTTTGTGTTGTGTATTGTTTTGGTATATCTGGCATTATGAATTAACTGGCAAATGTGAGAACGTACAGAAATGCTGCTGTTGATATACACATTTCTGATATTCTGAGAATATGGCAACCATGTTCTGGCCATGGTTCAATAACTAGCAACACTATCACCAGGGCCATGTTTCAAACACTAGCAACACTATCACCAGGGCCATGTTTCAATCAAAGCAACACTACTAACAGGGCCATGTTTCAATCTGAAGCAACACTACTAACAGGGCCATGTTTCAATCAGAAGCAACACTACTAACAGGGCCATGTTTCAATGACTAGCAACACTACTAACAGGGCCATGTTTCAATCAAAGCAACACTACTAACAGAGCCATGTTTCAATCTGAAGCAACACTACTAACAGGGCCATGTTTCAATCAGAAGCAACACTACTAACAGGGCCATGTTTCAATGACTAGCAACACTATCACCAGGGCCATGTTTCAAACACTAGCAACACTATCACCAGTGCCATATTTCAAACACTAGCAACACTATCACCAGTGCCATAATTCAATCAGAAGCAACACTATCACCAGGGCCATGTTTCAAACACTAGCAACACTATCACCAATGCCATGTTTCAATCAAAGCAACACTACTAACAGGGCCATGTTTCAATCTGAAGCAACACTACTAACAGGGCCATGTTTCATATACTAGCAACACTACTAACAGGGCCATGTTTCAATGACTAGCAACACTATCACCAGGGCCATGTTTCAAACACTAGCAACACTATCACCAGGGCCATGTTTCAAACACTAGCAACACTATCACCAGGGCCATGTTTCAATCAAAGCAACACTACTAACAGGGCCATGTTTCAATCTGAAGCAACACTACTAACAGGGCCATGTTTCAATCTGAAGCAACACTACTAACAGGGCCATGTTTCAATCAGAAGCAACACTACTAACAGGGCCATGTTTCATATACTAGCAACACTTCTAACAGGGTCATGTTTCATATACTAGCAACACTACTAACAGGGTCATGTTTAATTAACTAGCAACACTACTAACAGGGTCATGTTTCATATACTAGCAACACTACTAACAGGGTCATGTTTAATTAACTAGCAACACTACTAACAGGGCCATGTTTCATATACTAGCAACACTACTAACAGGGTCATGTTTCATATACTAGCAACACTACTAACAGGGTCATGTTTCATATACTAGCAACACTACTAACAGGGCCATGTTTCAATCTGAAGCAACACTACTAACAGGGCCATGTTCCAGATAGATATGGAATGATGTGATGTGATTCCTAATCAGAGACACACATTGTTTCTACATGGTATATGTGGTGTGGATTTCAAGAAGACAGTAGAGAGTTTTCTTTCAGATTTCTACCAATTCACATCTGTCAATGAGAAACTCATTTTCATTAGGGAAAGGTGTTCACCTACTCAGTTGTACAGCTGAATCTATCCGCATTTAACCCAACCCCTCTGAATCAGAGAGGTGCGGGGGTTTGCAGTAATCAACATCGACAGCAACCATGGAGCAGTGGATTAACTGCCTTGCTCAGGAATAGATTACATATTTTTACCTTGTTATCTCAGGGATTGGATGCAGCAACCTTTGGATTACTGGCCCAACACTCTAACCACTAGACTGCCTATTATTAGATCAGATAGGTGTGTTGTAACTGTTGCTGAATAATAACATTAATCATATATTGTATTGCTAAGAATGTGAGAATAGCGGGACTGCCAACAGCACCAATGACAAACACCCTAACACCACTGTCCTAATACGGGATATCCCTAGGGCCTGTGCTTATTGGTCCACTAGAGTTAGGCCCTGCCCAGAGGAAACCCTAACCCTTCCCCCCATAGGCACTTGTGTAGATCTGAAAGAAAAAAAAACTTGATAGGTGTAAGCAATAGGGTGAAATCATTTTGAAATAAATCTTAATCTCTGTTAAAAGTACACTCAGGAAACACTTTTGTTGATCATAGGGATTCGGAAGGATCATTAAAACTGGTTAATATGCCCCACCAACATTAGACAACTATACAGAAAACCCTAATTGACTTACGTGGTGGTGTAGAAGCAAGCTGTGAACCAGGAGGTTGGGTGTTCACATCCCGGGTGAGGACATGTTGTAATAGCAGTTACTCTATACATGAACACTCACAATGTAATCATGTATGACAAAGTGTATCAAATATGTAAGTTGAAAACACAGTGGGAGTGTCCCTAAAATTGCAAACAGAGTGGTGAATGGATCTGTGGTTTACTAATCAAGTCCTTGATTGGCTCGTTAACAATGTGTAATGTTTTTTTATTTTTTTTTATTTAAATTTTGGAACGTTTCTTTGGGACCGTCAGGCGTTGTCATGACAACTGGTACACATAAACGTTCTCGCAGCGTACCCATGTTAAAACGTGTCTAGAACATTAATATCTAATGGTAACCATGGTAACCATGTTTCTGTGTACGTCTGGTGGGACGTTCATGGAATATTCTCCTAACCGTCACAGAAAACTGGACAAATTAATGTTTTTGCAATGTCCCATAAAACATGTCTGGAACATCGTAAACCACGTTCAAGATAAGTTCTCGCTTGACATTAATTGAACGTTGGTTGAACGTTCTCCCAACGTTAACAGCAAAACCATGTTACAAAAAAGATTCTCAGAGGGTTTTTTGTTTTGTTAACAGAGATCAGAATGTTGCCCTAACTAACAGATAACTGAACACACACATTAAGGAGAACATTACGGGTAACATTACAAAAACGTTCTCTCTACCTTTAATTGTTAACTGGGTGTACTGTAGGGTGGTCTACTTTTGACCAGTGCCCCATAGGGGTACTAGGTAGGGAATAAGGAAGCAGTGCACTACATAGTGTGTCATTGGGGAGGCTCATACTATCTCTTCCCCTCTGGAATGTTGTCTAGTTACTGTATGTGTGTACAGACTGCTTTAAATTAAACATAATGCTTATCACAACAACAGACTACTGAATGTCTTAAATGTGTGTGTGTGTGTTGTGTGTTTTTGTTGTGTGTGTGTGTGTGTGTGTGTGTGTGTGTGTGTGTGTTTTTGTTTGTGTGTGTGTGTGTGTGTGTGTGTGTGTGTGTTTTTGTTTGTGTGTGTGTGTGTGTGTGTGTGTGTGTGTGTGTGTGTGTGTGTGTGTGTGTGTGTGTGTGTGTGTGTGTGTGTGTGTGTATGCAGGTGTGCCGAGGCCATGGTGTGTGTATGTTTGTAATGGTGCCTGCATTTTAATCAAAACATTGGCCCTGGTTAATGGCTAATACATGTGGATGGTAGGTCTCATTTCTCTCTACAGTTTAGCCTGGGGCAAGAACTAAACACACAAACACACACACACACAGATTTAGCTTGCTAAATTCCTCTCCACTGTAGTGTTACAGTAGATCGTAACATTTCAGGGTCAATACTCTCAGGCATCATTATGCAACTGGATGTCTGATTTAACTACAACAGACAGGAAGGAGTCAAACCTAAAGTTGACATGTATTTAACCAGGTGGGTTGACTGAGAACATATTCTCATTCACAGCAACAACGTAGGGAACAGTCACAGAGGAGAGGGGTGGATGAACCAATTATACCCATGTGAGAGACGCAGACTCGGTCTCTACCTTTAAGTCTTTATTGAAGACTCATCTCTTCAGTAGGTCCTATGTGTAGTCTGGCCCAGGAGTGTGAAGGTGAGCGGAAAGGCACTGGAGCAATGAACCAACCTTGCTGTCTCTGCCTGGCCCGTTCCCCTGTCTCCACTGGGATTCTCTGCCTCAAACCCTATTACAGGGGCTGAGTCACTGGCTTACTGGTGCTCTTCCATGTCGTCCCAAGGAGGGGTGCGTCACTTGAGTGGGTTGAGTTACTGACATGATCTTCCTGTCCTGGTTGACGCCCCCCCTTAGGTTGTGCCGTGGCGGAGATCTTTGTGGGCTATACTCGGCCTTGTCTCAGGATGGTAAGTTGGTGGTTGAAGATATCCCTCTAGTGGTGTGGGGGCTGTGCTTTGACAAAGTAGGTGGGGTTATATCCTGCCTGTTTGGCCTTGTCCGGGAGTATCATCGGATGGGGCCACAGTGTCTCCCGACACTCCCTCCTGTCTCAGCCTCCAGTATTTATGCTGCAGTAGTTTATGTGTCGGGAGGCTAGGGTCAGTCTGTTATATCTGGAGTATTTCTCCTGTCTTATCCGGTGTCCTGTGTGAATTTAAGTATGCTCTTTCTAATTCTCTCTTTCTCTCTTTCTTTCTCTCTCTTTTTCTCTCTTTTTTCTCTCTTTCTTTCTCTCTTTCTCTCTTTCTTTCTTTCTCTCTCTCGGAGGACCTGAGCCCTAGGACCATGCCTCAGGAATACCTGGCATGATGACTCCCTGCTGTCCCCAGTCCACCTGGCCGTGCTGCTGCTCCCGTTTCAACTGTTCTGCCTGCGGCTGTGGAACCCTGACCTGTTCACCGGACTTGCTACCTGTCCCAAACCTGCTGTTTTCAACTCTCTAGAGACAGCAGGAGTGGTAGAGATGCTCTGAATGATCGGTTATGAAAAGTCAACTGACATTTACTCCTGAGGTGCTGACCTGTTGCACCCTCGACAGCCACTGTGATTATTATTATTTGACCCTCCTGGTCATCAATGAACATTTTGGCCATGTTATGTCATCATCTCTACCGGGCACAGCCAGACACGGACTGGCCACCCTTGATAGCCTGGTTCCTCTCTAGGTTTCTTCCTAGGTTCGTGCCTTTCTAGGGAGTTTTTCCTAGCCACCGTGCTTCTACACCTGCCTTGCTTGCTGTTTGGGGTTTTAGGCTGGGTTTCTGTACAGCACTTTGTGACATCAGCTGATGTAAGAAGGGCTTTATAAATACATTTGATTGAAAACTGGGGATGATTAGGTGGCCATGATGGTTTAAAGGCTAGATTGGGAATTTAGCCAGGACACCTGGGTTAACACCCCTACTCTTACAATAAGTATCATGGGATCTTTAGTGACCACAGAGAATCAGGACACCCGATTAACATCCCATCCGAAAAACAGCACCCTATACAGGGCAATGTCCCCAATTGCTACCCTGGGATGTTTTATTTAGACCAGAGGAAAGGGTGCCCCCGACTGGCCCTCCAACACCACTTCCAGCAGGATCTGGTCTCCCATCTAGGGACTGACCAGGACCAACCCTACTAAGCTTCAGAAGCAAGCCAGCAGTGGGATGCAGGGTGGCATGAGGCTGGCTATATAGTGGGTATATGGTTGATATCCAATAGGTATATGTATATAGCTTCAGAAGCAAGTCAGCAGTGGGATGCGGGGTGGCATGAGGCTTAAGTAATGAAGATGGCTTAAGTAATGATGTCCATAAACTATCCCTGCATGCAACCTAAACACTTATTTTACTTAAAACATCTCTCCAAGTGCATCTTTACTTCCACACACATACACACACATGTACACATATGAACACACACAAACACTCAACCCCCCCCCATGTAAACCAGTCCAAATCCTTTTTCATGAATACAGAATCATTCAAACAAATCAAATCCAATCAAATGTTATTTGTCACATGTACCGTATGCAACAGGTACCTTACCGTGAAATGCTTACTTACAGGCCCTTAATCAACAATGCAATTCAATAAATAGAGTTGTTTACTAAATAAACTAGTGATAAAAAAAAAGATTAAAAAAAAGGAGCATAAGAAAATGACATAACAATTAGGCTGTATAATAATATAATAATAATAATAATAATAATAATAATATATACAGGGGGTACCGGTACCGAGTCAATACAGGTTAGTTGCTAAGCGACTATGCATCGATAATAAACAGCGAGAAGCAGCAGCGTAAAAAAACAAAGGAGGGTTCAATGTAAGTTGGATTACTTGTTCAGCAGTCTTATGGCTTGTGGGGTAGAAGCTGTTAAAGGATAAGGAGCCTTTTGTTGCCAGACTTGGCGCTCCGGTACCGCTTGCTGTGCGGTAGCAGAGAGAACAGTCTTTGACTTGGGTGACTGGAGTCCATTAAAATGTTTAGGGCCTTCCTCTGACACCGCCTAGTCTATAGGTCCTGGATGGCAGGAAGCTTGGCCCCAGTGATGTACTGGGCTGTTCACACTACCCTCTGTAGGGCCTTACGGTCAGATGCCAAGCAGTTGCCATATCAGGCGGTGATGCAACCGGTCAGGATACTCTCGATGGTGCAGCTGTAGAACTTTTTGAGGATCTCGGAACCCATGACAAATCTTTTCAGTCTCCTCAAGGGGAATAGGCTTTGTTGTGCTCTCTTCATGACTGTCTTGGTGTGTTTGGACCATGATATTTAGTTGGCGATGTGGACACCAAGGAACTTGAAACTCTCAACCCAGTCCACTACAGCCCAGTCGATGTTAATGGGAGCCTGTTCAGCCCACCTTTTCCTGTAGTCTGCGATCAGCTCCATTGTCTTGCTCACATTGAGGGAGAGATTGTTGTCCTGGCACCACACTGCCAGGTCTCTGACCTCCTCCCTATAAGCTGTTTCATCGTTGTCAGTGATCAGGCCTGACACTGTTGTGTCATCAGCAAATTTCATGATGGTGTGGGATTCATGCTTGGCCACACAGTCATGGGTGAACAGGGAGTACAGCAGGGGACTGAGCTGAGGGGCCCCAGTGTTGAGGATCAGCTTGGCAGATGTGTTGTTGCCCTCCCTCACCACCTGGGTGCGGCCCGACAGGAAGTCCAGGATCCAGTTGCGCAGGGAGGTTTTTAGTCCCAGGGTCCTTAGCTTAGTAATGAGCTTTGTAGGCACTATGGTGTTGAAAGCTGAGCTGTAGTCAATTAACAGCATTCTCACATGGCTGCTCCTTTTGTCCAGGTGAAAAATGGCAAAATGTGGAGTGCGATTGCGTCAGTATGCAAATTGGAGTGGGTCTTGGGTTTCCGGCATAATGGTGTTGATGTAAGCGTGTTTGTACCCAGCCTTTTTTATTTAACCTTTATTTAACTAGGCAAGTCAGTTAAGAACAAATTCTTATTTTCAATGACGGCCTAGGAACATTGGGTTAACTTAACTGCCTGTTCAGGGGCAGAACAACAGATTTGTACCTTGTCAGCTCAGGGATTTGACCTTGCAACCCTCTGGTTACTAGTCCAATGCTCTAACCACTAGGCTACCCTGCTGCCCTTTCAAAGCACTTCTTGGCTACAGACGTGAGTGCTACAGGGCGGTAATCATTTCGGCAGGTTACCTTCGCTATCTTGGGCACAGGGACTATGATGGTCTGTTTGAAACATGATGGTACTACAGACTCAGTCAGGGACAGGTTGAAAATGTCAGTGAAGACACTTGCCAGTTGCGCAGCGCATGCTCTGTGGTACACATCCTGGTAAACCATCTGGCCCTGCAGCCCTGTGAATGTTGACCTGTTTAAAGGTGTTGCTCACATCGGCTACGGAAACGTGATCGCACAGTCGCCTGGAACAGCTGGTGCTCTCGTGCATGCTTCAGTGTTGCTTGCCTCGAAGCGAGCATGAAATGCATTCAGCTCATCTGGTAGGCTCGCATCTCTGTCTGGGTTTCCCTTTGTAGTCCGTAATATTTTTCAAGTCCTGCCACATCCGAGAATCGTCGGAGCCGGTGTAGTAGGATTCATTCTTAGTCCTGTATTGACGCTTGGCCTGTTTGATGGTTCATCTGATGGCATAGCGGGATTTCTTATGAGTGTCCAGATTAGTGTCCTGCTCCTTGAAAGCAGCAGCTCTAGCCTTTAGCTCGGTGTTGATGTTGCCTGTAATCCATGGCTTCTGGTTGGGATATGTACAGTCACTGTGGGGACGACGTCGTTGATGCACTTATTAATAAAACCGGTGACTGAGGTGGTGTACTCCTCAATGCCATTGGATGAATCCCAGAACATATTCCAGTCTGTGCTGCAAAACAGTCCTGTACCGTAGCATCTGTGTCATCTGACCACTTCCGTAATGAGGGAGTCACTGGTACTTCCTGCTTTAGTTTTTGCTTGTTTTGGCTTGTCTTTTCTTCACACTGATGATGGGACTTGGGCCTTGTCTTGACAAAGCAGTATATCCTTTGCATCGGACTCATTAAAGAAATAAAAACATATCTTACCAGAGGAAGAGAGGAAAGAAA
>NC_092164.1:65225493-65232993 GCF_045791955.1 Oncorhynchus clarkii lewisi
AAGTGGTAGGCCACACAAGGTCACAAAACGGGACAGCCGAGTGCTGAAGAGCGTAAAAATTGTCTGTCCTCAGTTCCAAATTGCCTCTGGAAGCAAACGTCAGCACAAACACTGTTTTGTCGGGAGCTTTATTTGAATGGGTTTCCATGGCCAAGCAGCCGCTCACAAGACTAAGATCACCATGTGCAATGTCAAGCATCGACTGGAGTGGTGTAAAGCTCCTGTAGTGGCTTCCTTTCCTTCAACTTCCTGCCTTTATCCTAAAACACTTACCACAATACAATGAACGGGCAAGAGGGGGGGGGGGGGGGGGGGGGGGGGACTGAGTTACAATAACAACAAATTAATATATCTCAATCAGGTTAATATACATTATAAAGGTAAGTACCTAATATTTCATCATGTACATTAATATTTAATATATTTACACAAATGTACATGGAGCTCTGTATGTTCTGTCTTTTATACAAATATGTCCAAATCGGCTCCAACATTGGACTCTGGAGCAGTGGAAAGGCTTCACCATCTGGCAGTCCGACAGACGGATCTGGGTTCGGAGAATGCCAGAAGAACTCTACCTGCCCGAATGCATAGTATCAACTGTAAAGTTTGGTGGAGGAGGAATAATGTCCTGGGGCTATAATAGAGGCCCCCTAGTTTGGGATGGCAGGGAGGATAGTGGTTAGATCGTTGGGCCAGTAACCAAAAAGTTGCTAGATTGAATCCCCGAAAGGACAAGGTAAAAATATGTAATTCTGCCCCTGTTAACTGTTCCTAGGCTGTCATTGTAATTAAGAATTTGTTCTTAACTGACTTGTCTAGTTAAATAAAGATAAAATTAAAAAATAAAAAATAGTTCCAGTGAAGGAAAATCTTGACGCTACAATGACATTCTAGATGATACTTTGCTTCCAACTATGAGGCAACAGTTTGGGGAAGGACCTTTCCTGCTTCAGCATGACATTGCCCCCGTGCACAAAGTAAGGTCCATTCAGAAATGGTTTGTCGAGATTGGTGTGGAAGAACTTGACTGGCCTACACATAGCCCTGACCTCAAACCAATCGAATACACTTTTGGGATGAATTGGAACGACAACTTGCGAGCCAGGCCTAATCGCCCAACATCAGTGCCCAACTTCACTAATGCTCTTATGGCTGAATGGAAGCAAGTCCCCCCAGCAATGTTCCAACATCTAGTGGAAAACCTTCCCAGAAGAGTGGAGGCTGTTATAGCAGCAATGTTCCAACATCTAGTGGAAAACCTTCCCAGAAGAGTGGAGGCTGTTATAGCAGCAATGTTCCAACATCTAGTGGAAATCCTTCCCAGAAGAGTGGAGGCTGTTATAGCAGCAAAGGGTGGACCAACTCCATATTAATGCCCATGATTTTGGAATGAGATGTTCGACGAGCAGGTGTTCATATATTTGTCATTCCAAAATGTTTTCAGGTGTTTTACATGTTTTACTTTTTCCCTTAAGAGCCATTGTTGGTTACTCTAATTTGCACCGTTGTTTTACTAGGCTTCACGTTAGAGGCTAATTTCACAGCATTGAGTGATTTTTGCTTGTTCACAAATCTCATTGGACACCCTATTTCCCATGTAGAGTATTCACCCACATTGGGAGCCCCGTACGGTACCAACTGTACCCACCGGGCACAGACGTCAAGTCAACGTCTGGTCCACGTTGATTTAATCAGCGTGTGCCCACTGGGTAGTGGTTAAAAGGACTATATGGGGAATCTTTTAATTATTGTACCTCCAATCAATACTAGCATGCGGACACGCACACACACACACACACACACACACGCACACACACACACACACACACACACACACACACACACACGCACACACACGCACACACGCACACACACACGCACGCACACACACACACACACACACGCACACACACACACACACGCATACATACACACACACACACACACACACGCACACACACACACACACACACGCACACACGCGCACACACACACACACACACACACACGCATGCTATGAAACAAGGCTATAGTCGCCAGAGATAGAGCATCTGTGGGAGTTAATAGTGATGTCCTTTAGTGTGTTGTGTTTCTGTGTCCTGAACCCTCTAACACCTTGTTATCATTGTGTGTGACTGAGTCCAAATGTAGGATCATCGTTTGACCACTTTCTTTGCAGGAGTAAAATAATCCTGCAGCCAGTGCACATGAAAAATACATGTAGAATTTCTAATGGGAAATGTGTTTTTGATAGGCTACAGTTTAGGTGTGTGTGCGGTCTAGTGAGAGAAAGTGAACTGTTTGGTTTTCATGGAATTTTCAATGGGATTTTTCTGCGGAAAACTTTCTGCAACAACATAATGATCAAATTAAGATGCCACATCTGTATGTGTGTGTGTGTGTGTGTGTGTGTGTGTGTGTGTGTGTGTGTGTGTGTGTTTTCTCCTCGCTGTGATGCTCACGGTACTTTGAGGACAGTCTCTGTTTGGTCTCCTCCCTCCTGTTCACGGTCCAGAGAGGATGAGAATTTAAATGTATTACACCAATATAAACAGAAAATGATCAGAAGAGAAAAGAACATAACAGAACATAATAAAACAAATGCTATTATGTTTAAAAAACTAAGCAAATTCCTTCTTCTAAAATCTCTCCTACTGGGACGAAAGCAGGAGACTCCCTTAAAATATTAAAACCCTCCCCCCTCCCCCCGCCTCCTCTGCCCTCTCTCCCTCTCCCTCCCCTTCCCCTGCCTCCCCTCCCCCCTGCCTCCTCGGCCCTCTCTTCCTCCCCTCCCCCTGCCTCCTCTGCCCTCTCTCCCTCCCCTCCCCCTGCCTCCTGTTTTGACCTCTGTAGTGACTAACTCTTTGTTGGCCGTGTCTGGTTGGGAGCATATAGGGAGGCTAAGAAAAGCACTGTAGTTTAATTATGGAGCTACTGTGGTCTTTATACTGGACCTAACACCTATAAATACTGTACAGTACAGTACACACATGTACACACACACACACACACACACACACACACACACACACACACCTACACATAGGGCTTGGCCCTGGCGCCTGTAAATACATGGGGATTTGATCCTCGATGTGAGCCAGAGTGATCAGAAATAGAACGTGCAACTCCACAACTCACCGCTTGAAATGCTGAATACAACAGGTGTAGTAGACCTTACAGTGAAATGCTGAATACAACAGGTGTAGTAGACCTCACAGTGAAATGCTGAATACAACAGGTGTAGTAGACCTCACAGTGAAATGCTGAATACAACAGGTGTAGTAGACCTGACAGTGAAATGCTGAATACAACAGGTGTAGTAGACCTGACAGTGAAATGCTGAATACAACAGGTGTAGTAGACCTGACAGTGAAATGCTGAATACAACAGGTGTAGTAGACCTTACAGTGAAATGCTGAATACAACAGGTGTAGTAGACCTTACAGTGAAATGCTTACTTACTTAACCAACAGAGGCTATATACAGGGGGTACCGGTACAGAGTCAATGTGGAGGCTATATACAGGGAGTACCGGTACAGAGTCAATGTGGAGGCTATATACAGGGAGTACCGGTACAGAGTCAATGTGGAGGCTATATACAGGGAGTACCGGTACAGAGTCAATGTGGAGGCTATATACAGGGGTACCGGTACAGAGTCAATGTGGAGGCTATATACAGGGAGTACCGGTACAGAGTCAATGTGCGGGGGCACCGGTTAGTGGAGGTAATGGAGGTAATATGTACATGTAGGTAGAGGTAAAGTGACTATGCATAGAGTAGCATAGATAATAAACAGAGAGTAGCAGCAGCGTAAAAGAGGGGTTCTGGGTGGCCCTTTGATTAGCTGCTCAGGAGTCTTATGGCTTGTGGGGTAGAAGCTGTCAATTAAGAAGTCTTTTGGACCTAAACTTTGTGCTCCGGTACCGCTTGCCGTGCGGTAGCAGAGAGAACAGTCCATGACTAGGGTGGCTGGAGTCTTTGACAATTTTGGGGGGAATTGGGTGCCAAGAGAGTAGAGGATCACCAGAGATTCCATGTAGAATCCATAGCAGTTCCGTGGTTCTAATTTAGAATAACATCACAGTTTAACGTGTCAGCAACATTTAGTCTGTTGTCTGGTTCCTGGTTTTAACTGTATCTGACTGCTGGCTAATGCAATGTTTCTTCATCCAAAATCTGCTTCTCTCTCCCACTCACTCCCTTTGCTCTCTCTCTCTCTCTCTCTCTCTCTCTCTCTCTCTACCCATCTCTCTCTCTACCCATCTCTCTCTCTGTCTCCCTCTCTCTCTCTTCCAATCTCTCTACCCATCTCTCTCTCTCTCTCTCTCTCTCTCTCTCTCTCTCTCTCTACTGATCTCTCTCTCTGTCTCCCTCTCTCTCTCTCTTCCCATCTCTCTACCCATCTCTCTCTCTCTCTCTCTCTCTCTCTCTCTCTCTCTCTCTCTCTCTCTCTCTCTCTCTCTCTCCCTCTCTCTCTCTCTCTACCCATCTCTCTCTCTCTCTCTCTCTCTCTCTCCCTCTCTACCCATCTCCCTCTCTCTCTCTCTACCCATCTCTCTCTCTCTCTCTCTCTCTCTCTCTATAGGGGATTTATTGGTATAGCAAGCATACAATATGTTAACATTCAAATCAAATGTTATTTGTCACATGCTTTCTAAACAACAGGTGAAGACTAACAGTGAAATTCTTACCTACGGGCTCTTTCACAACAACGCAGAGAGAGATAAAAATGAAATAGTAGGAAAAATAAAACCACAAGGAATAAATACACAATGATTAATGATGATTGACTATATACACGGGGTACCAGTACTGAGTCAATGTGCAGGGGTACGAGGTAATTGAGGTAGATATGTACATATAGGTAGGGGTAAAGTGACTAGGCAACAGGATAGATAATAGACAGTAACAGCAGTATACTGTAGGTAGGGGTAAAGGATAGATAATAGACAGTAACAGCAGTATACTGTAGGTAGGGGTAAAGGAGAGATAATAGACAGTAACAGCAGTATACTGTAGGTAGGGGTAAAGGATAGATAATCGACAGTAACAGCAGTATACTGTAGGTAGGGGTAAAGGATAGATAATAGACAGTAACAGCAGTATACTGTAGGTAGGGGTAAAGGATAGATAATAGACAGTAACAGCAGTATACTGTTGGTTAGGGGTAAAGGATAGATAATAAACAGTAACAGCAGTGTATTTGATGAGTCAAAAGAGTCAATGCAGAAAGAGGCAATGCAGATAGTCCGGGTAGCTATTTAACTAGCGATTTATCCGTTTTTTGGCTTCGGGGGGTGGAAGCTGTTCAGGGTCCCGTTGGTTCCAGACTTGGTGCATCGGTACCGCTTGCCGTGTTGTAGCAGAGAGCACAATCTATGATTTGGGTGGCTGGAGTCTTGACAATTTGTATTTTCTTCCTCTGACACCGCCTGGTATAGAGGTCCTGGGTGGCAGGGAGCTTGGCTGTACGCACTACCCTCTGACACCGCCTGGTATAGAGGTCCTGGGTGGCAGGGAGCTTGGCTGTACGCACTACCCTCTGACACCGCCTGGTATAGAGGTCCTGGGTGGCAGGGAGCTTGGCTGTACGCACTACCCTCTGACACCGCCTGGTATAGAGGTCCTGGGTGGCAGGGAGCTTGGCCGTACGCACTACCCTCTGACACCGCCTGGTATAGAGGTCCTGGGTGGCAGGGAGCTTGGCCGTACGCACTACCCTCTGTAGCGCCTTGCGGTCAACCGGAATCCGGTACAGTTGCCGTACCAAGCAGTCAAGATGCTCTCAATGGTACAGCTGTAGAACCTTTTGAGGATCATTTCAGGATACATTGCCAAAGCATGTGCAGTAAACAATTTGAACATATCTGATCTTTCACCCTCAGTTCCTCTTGGAGCACACACACACACACACACACACACACACACACACACACACACACACACACACACACACACACACACACACACACACACACACACACACACACACACACACGGCGGCAGGTAGCCCAGCAGTTAGAGCATTAGGTCTGTAACTGAAAGGTTGCTAAATTGAATCCCCGAGCCGACAAGGTGAACAATTTGTCGAAGTGCTCCTTGAGCAAGGCATTTAACCCTGATTGTACCAGTATTGCTGTTGATAGTGGCTGCCCCCTGGACGTGACCCCACTCTCTGAAGGTGTCGCAGGGGGAGTTGGGATACCAGAATGCAAAAAAACATATTTACAATTCACACACTCATATAAGCACATATATTCTGGGGCTTCAGTGAAAACCCAATGGCAGAGTGTGTGAAACTGCTGCTCATACTTCTACCACACGATCTCATCCTTCTGAAAACCCAATCTCATCCTTCTACCACCCGGTCTCATTCATCTACCACCCGGTCTCATCCATCTACCACCCGGTCTCATCCATCTACCACCCGGTCTCATCCATCTCCCACCCGGTCTCATCCATCTACCACCCGGTCTCATCCTTCTACCACCCGGTCTCATCCATCTCCCACCCGGTCTCATCCATCTACCACCCGGTCTCATCCTTCTACCACCTGGTCTCATCCATCTCCCACCCGGTCTCATCCATCTACCACCCGGTCTCATCCTTCTACCACCTGGTCTCATCCATCTACCATTCGGTCTCATCCTTCCAAAGTTCCGTCCGTCCGTCCCTCATCATTCTCACAGCCAGCCAATGAGCAGGGTCGAAATCGGGACAGATTCCACTGTGGAATAGCTCTATGAAACCATGTTGCTGAATATTTTAGCCAATAGAAAGACAGGGAAGAAGAGGAAGATTGCCTTATTACAAAATTACACAACACCCAAGCTGACAGGCAGGCAGACAGACAGACGGACGGCAATCTTCCTCCTCTTCCCTGTCTTTCGATGGGCTAAAATATTCAGCAACATGGTTTCATAGAGCTATTCCACAGTGGAATCTGTCCCGATTACGACCCTGCTCATTGGCTGGCTGTGAGAGTGATGGCTCTATGAAGCATGTGAATGGAGGGACCTGTCAGGCTTCTGTGGTGCGACTCTGAACGATCATAACCTTAAATCAATGGGAGTGTAAAACTCACTGAATAATTTCACACACACACACACACACACACACACACACACACACACTCACACACACAGGGGGCTCCAGTCTACCGACAGCAACTGCTAATTTGACTACAGATGTCCCCTCATGATTTCTGGCTCACTAGAAAGAGAGATTTTTTATCCCACTGAACCCTGTGTGTGTGTGTGTGTGTGTGTGTGTGTGTGTGTGTGTGTGTGTGTGTGTGTGTGTGTGTGTGTGCGTGCGTGCGTGTGTGTGGGTGCGTGCGTGCGTGCGTGTCAATACATGAGCTGTGAGTGTTTCTGGGTAAGTCTCTAAGAGGTTTCCATTGTGTATCACGTTTAAAGGTAAGACCCAGATGTGGAAAACGTCGAAGTAACAACGTTTTATTAAATCAAATAGGGACAGGCAAAAGACAGGCTCA
>NC_092164.1:65237993-65257993 GCF_045791955.1 Oncorhynchus clarkii lewisi
GGTATCTACTGACTTGGGAAGCTGGTATCTACTGACTTGGGAAGCTATGATCTACTGACTTGGGTAGCTGGTATCTACTGACTTGGGAAGCTATGATCTACTGACTTGGGAAGCTGGTATCTACTGACTTGACAAGCTATGATCTACTGACTTGGGAAGCTGTTATCTACTGACTTGGGAAGCTATGATCTTCTGACTTGGGAAGCTATGATCTACTGACTTGGGAAGCTGGTATCTACTGACTTGGGAAGCTGGTATCGACTGGCTTGGGAATCTGGTATCTACTGACTTGGGAAGCTGGTATCTACTAACTTGGGAAGCTGGTATCTACTGACTTGGGAAGCTGGTATCTACTGACTTGGGAAGCTATGATCTACTGACTTGGGAAGCTGGTATCTACTGACTTGGGAAGCTGGTATCGACTGGCTTGGGAAGCTGGTATCTACTGACTTGGGAAGCTGGTATCTACTGACTTGGGAAGCTATGATCTACTGACTTGGGTAGCTGGTATCTACTGACTTGGGAAGCTATGATCTACTGACTTGGGAAGCTATGATCTACTGACTTGGGAAGCTGTTATCTACTGACTTGGGAAGCTATGATCTACTGACTTGGGAAGCTGTTATCTACTGACTTGGGAAGCTATGATCTACTGACTTGGGAAGCTGTTATCTACTGACTTGGGAAGCTATGATCTACTGACTTGGGAAGCTATGATCTACTGACTTGGGAAGCTGTTATCTACTGACTTGGGAAGCTATGATCTACTGACTTGGGAAGCTGTTATCTACTGACTTGGGAAGCTATGATCTACTGACTTGGGAAGCTATGATCTACTGACTTGGGAAGCTGGTATCTACTGACTTGGGAAGCTGGTATCGACTGGCTTGGGAAGCTGGTATCTACTGACTTGGGAAGCTGGTATCTACTAACTTGGGAAGCTGGTATCTACTGACTTGGGAAGCTGGTATCTACTGACTTGGGAAGCTATGATCTACTGACTTGGGTAGCTGGTATCTACTGACTTGGGAAGCTATGATCTACTGACTTGGGAAGCTGGTATCTACTGACTTGACAAGCTATGATCTACTGACTTGGGAAGCGTGGTATCTACTGACTTGGGAAGCTGGTATCTACTGACTTGACAAGCTATGATCTACTGACTTGGGAAGCTATGATCTACTGACTTGGGAAGCTGTTATCTACTGACTTGGGAAGCTATGATCTACTGACTTGGGAAGCTGTTATCTACTGACTTGGGAAGCTATGATCTACTGACTTGGGAAGCTCTGATCTACTGACTTGGTAAGCTGGTATCTACTGACTTGGGAAGCTGGTATCGACTGGCTTGGGAAGCTGGTATCTACTGACTTGGGAAGCTGGTATCTACTAACTTGGGAAGCTGGTATCTACTGACTTGGGAAGCTGGTATCTACTGACTTGGGAAGCTATGATCTACTGACTTGGGTAGCTGGTATCTACTGACTTGGGAAGCTATGATCTACTGACTTGGGAAGCTATGATCTACTGACTTGGGAAGCTATGATCTACTGACTTGGGAAGCTGGTATCTACTGACTTGGGAAGCTATGATCTACTGACTTGGGAAGCTGGTATCTACTGACTTGGGAAGCTATGCTCTACTGACTTGGGAAGCTGGTATCTACTGACTAGGGAAGCTGGTATCTACTGACTTGGGAAGCTGGTATCTACTGACTTGGGAAGCTATGATCTACTGACTTGGGTAGCTGGTATCTACTGACTTGACAAGCTATGATCTACTGACTTGGGAAGCTGGTATCTACTGACTTGGGAAGCTGGTATCTACTGACTTGACAAGCTATGATCTACTGACATGGGAAGCTATGATCTACTGACTTGGGAAGCTGGTATCTACTGACTTGGGAAGCTGGTATCTACTGACTTGACAAGCTATGATCTACTGACTTGGGAAGCTATGCTCTACTGACTTGGGAAGCTGGTATCTACTGACTTGGGAAGATGGTATCTACTGACTTGGGAAGCTGGTATCTACTGACTTGGGTAGCTGGTATCTACTGACTTGACAAGCTATGATCTACTGACTTGGGAAGCTGGTATCTACTGACTTGGGAAGCTGTTATCTACTGACTTGGGAAGCTGTTATCTACTGACTTGGGAAGCTGGTATCTAATGACTTGGGAAGCTGTTATCTACTGACTTGGGAAGCTGGTATCTAATGACTTGGGAAGCTGGTATCTACTGACTTGGGAAGCTGGTATCGACTGACTTGGGAAGCTGGTATTTACTGACTTGGGAAGCTGGTATCAACTGACTTGGGAAGCTATGATCTTCTGACTTGGGATGCTATGATCTACTGACTTGGGAAGCTGGTATCTACTGACTTGGGAAGCTGGTATCGACTGGCTTGGGAAGCTGGTATCTACTGACTTGGGAAGCTGGTATCTACTAACTTGGGAAGCTGGTATCTACTGACTTGGGAAGCTGGTATCTACTGACTTGGGAAGCTATGATCTACTGACTTGGGAAGCTGGTATCTACTGACTTGGGAAGCTGGTATCGACTGGCTTGGGAAGCTGGTATCTACTGACTTGGGAAGCTGGTATCTACTGACTTGGGAAGCTATGATCTACTGACTTGGGTAGCTGGTATCTACTGACTTGGGAAGCTATGATCTACTGACTTGGGAAGCTATGATCTACTGACTTGGGAAGCTGTTATCTACTGACTTGGGAAGCTGGTATCTACTGACTTGGGAAGCTGGTATCTACTGACTTGGGAAGCTGGTATCTACTGACTTGGGAAGCTATGATCTACTGACTTGGGTAGCTGGTATCTACTGACTTGACAAGCTATGATCTACTGACTTGGGAAGCTGGTATCTACTGACTTGGGAAGCTGGTATCTACTGACTTGACAAGCTATGATCTACTGACTTGGGAAGCTATGATCTACTGACTTGGGAAGCTATGATCTACTGACTTGGGAAGCTGGCATCTACTGACTTGGGAAGCTATGATCTACTGACTTGGGAAGCTATGATCTACTGACTTGGGAAGCTGGTATCTACTGACTTGGGAAGCTATGATCTACTGACTTGACAAGCTATGATCTACTGACTTGGGAAGCTATGCTCTACTGACTTGGGAAGCTGGTATCTACTGACTTGGGAAGCTGGTATCTACTGACTTGGCAAGCTGGTATCTACTGACTTGGGAAGCTATGATCTACTGACTTGGGTAGCTGGTATCTACTGACTTGACAAGCTATGATCTACTAACTTGGGAAGCTGGTATCTACTGACTTGGGAAGCTGGTATCTACTGACTTGGGAAGCTATGATCTACTGACTTGGGTAGCTGGTATCTACTGACTTGGGAAGCTATGATCTACTGACTTGGGAAGCTATGATCTACTGACTTGGGAAGCTATGATCTACTGACTTGGGAAGCTGGTATCTACTGACTTGGGAAGCTATGATCTACTGACTTGGGAAGCTGGTATCTACTGACTTGGGAAGCTATGCTCTACTGACTTGGGAAGCTGGTATCTACTGACTAGGGAAGCTGGTATCTACTGACTTGGGAAGCTGGTATCTACTGACTTGGGAAGCTATGATCTACTGACTTGGGTAGCTGGTATCTACTGACTTGACAAGCTATGATCTACTGACTTGGGAAGCTGGTATCTACTGACTTGGGAAGCTGGTATCTACTGACTTGACAAGCTATGATCTACTGACATGGGAAGCTATGATCTACTGACTTGGGAAGCTGGTATCTACTGACTTGGGAAGCTGGTATCTACTGACTTGACAAGCTATGATCTACTGACTTGGGAAGCTATGCTCTACTGACTTGGGAAGCTGGTATCTACTGACTTGGGAAGATGGTATCTACTGACTTGGGAAGCTGGTATCTACTGACTTGGGTAGCTGGTATCTACTGACTTGACAAGCTATGATCTACTGACTTGGGAAGCTGGTATCTACTGACTTGGGAAGCTGTTATCTACTGACTTGGGAAGCTGTTATCTACTGACTTGGGAAGCTGGTATCTAATGACTTGGGAAGCTGTTATCTACTGACTTGGGAAGCTGGTATCTAATGACTTGGGAAGCTGGTATCTACTGACTTGGGAAGCTGGTATCGACTGACTTGGGAAGCTGGTATTTACTGACTTGGGAAGCTGGTATCAACTGACTTGGGAAGCTATGATCTTCTGACTTGGGATGCTATGATCTACTGACTTGGGAAGCTGGTATCTACTGACTTGGGAAGCTGGTATCGACTGGCTTGGGAAGCTGGTATCTACTGACTTGGGAAGCTGGTATCTACTAACTTGGGAAGCTGGTATCTACTGACTTGGGAAGCTGGTATCTACTGACTTGGGAAGCTATGATCTACTGACTTGGGAAGCTGGTATCTACTGACTTGGGAAGCTGGTATCGACTGGCTTGGGAAGCTGGTATCTACTGACTTGGGAAGCTGGTATCTACTGACTTGGGAAGCTATGATCTACTGACTTGGGTAGCTGGTATCTACTGACTTGGGAAGCTATGATCTACTGACTTGGGAAGCTATGATCTACTGACTTGGGAAGCTGTTATCTACTGACTTGGGAAGCTGGTATCTACTGACTTGGGAAGCTGGTATCTACTGACTTGGGAAGCTGGTATCTACTGACTTGGGAAGCTATGATCTACTGACTTGGGTAGCTGGTATCTACTGACTTGACAAGCTATGATCTACTGACTTGGGAAGCTGGTATCTACTGACTTGGGAAGCTGGTATCTACTGACTTGACAAGCTATGATCTACTGACTTGGGAAGCTATGATCTACTGACTTGGGAAGCTATGATCTACTGACTTGGGAAGCTGGCATCTACTGACTTGGGAAGCTATGATCTACTGACTTGGGAAGCTATGATCTACTGACTTGGGAAGCTGGTATCTACTGACTTGGGAAGCTATGATATACTGACTTGACAAGCTATGATCTACTGACTTGGGAAGCTATGCTCTACTGACTTGGGAAGCTGGTATCTACTGACTTGGGAAGCTGGTATCTACTGACTTGGCAAGCTGGTATCTACTGACTTGGGAAGCTATGATCTACTGACTTGGGTAGCTGGTATCTACTGACTTGACAAGCTATGATCTACTGACTTGGGAAGCTGGTATCTACTGACTTGGGAAGCTGGTATCTACTGACTTGACAAGCTATGATCTACTGACTTGGGAAGCTATGATCTACTGACTTGGGAAGCTGGTATCTACTGACTTGGGAAGCTGGTATCTACTGACTTGGGAAGCTATGCTCTACTGACTTGGGAAGCTGGTATCTACTGACTTGGGAAGCTGGTATCTACTGACTTGGGAAGCTGGTATCTACTGACTTGGGAAGCTATGATCTACTGACTTGGGTAGCTGGTATCTACTGACTTGACAAGCTATGATCTACTGACTTGGGAAGCTGGTATCTACTGACTTGGGAAGCTGGTATCTACTGACTTGACAAGCTATGATCTACTGACTTGGGAAGCTATGATCTACTGACTTGGGAAGCTATGATTTACTGACTTGGGAAGCTGGTATCTACTGACTTGGGAAGCTATGATCTACTGACTTGGGAAGCTATGATCTACTGACTTGGGAAGCTGGTATCTACTGACTTGGGAAGCTATGATCTACTGACTTGGGAAGCTGTTATCTACTGACTTGGGAAGCTGGTATCTACTGACTTGGGAAGCTGGTATCTACTGACTTGGGAAGCTGGTATCTACTGACTTGGGAAGCTGGTATCTACTGACTTGGGAAGCTGGTATCTACTGACTTGGGAAGCTGTTATCTACTGACTTGGGAAGCTGGTATCAAATGACTTGGGAAGCTGGTATTTACTGACTTGGGAAGCTGGTATCGACTGACTTGGGAAGCTGGTATCTACTGACTTGGGAAGCTGGTATCAACTGACTTGGGAAGCTGGTATCTACTGACTTGGGAAGCTGTTATCTACTGACTTGGGAAGCTTTTATCTACTGACTTGGGAAGCTGGTATCTACTGACTTGGGAAGCTGTTATCTACTGACTTGGGAAGCTGTTATCTACTGACTTGGGAAGCTGGTATCTAATGACTTGGGAAGCTGTTATCTACTGACTTGGGAAGCTGGTATCTAATGACTTGGGAAGCTGGTATCTACTGACTTGGGAAGCTGGTATCGACTGACTTGGGAAGCTGGTATTTACTGACTTGGGAAGCTGGTATCAACTGACTTGGGAAGCTATGATCTTCTGACTTGGGATGCTATGATCTACTGACTTGGGAAGCTGGTATCTACTGACTTGGGAAGCTGGTATCGACTGGCTTGGGAAGCTGGTATCTACTGACTTGGGAAGCTGGTATCTACTAACTTGGGAAGCTGGTATCTACTGACTTGGGAAGCTGGTATCTACTGACTTGGGAAGCTATGATCTACTGACTTGGGAAGCTGGTATCTACTGACTTGGGAAGCTGGTATCAACTGACTTGGGAAGCTATGATCTTCTGACTTGGGATGCTATGATCTACTGACTTGGGAAGCTGGTATCTACTGACTTGGGAAGCTGGTATCGACTGGCTTGGGAAGCTGGTATCTACTGACTTGGGAAGCTGGTATCTACTAACTTGGGAAGCTGGTATCTACTGACTTGGGAAGCTGGTATCTACTGACTTGGGAAGCTATGATCTACTGACTTGGGAAGCTGGTATCTACTGACTTGGGATGCTGGTATCGACTGGCTTGGGAAGCTGGTATCTACTGACTTGGGAAGCTGGTATCTACTAACTTGGGAAGCTGGTATCTACTGACTTGGGAAGCTGGTATCTACTGACTTGGGAAGCTATGATCTACTGACTTGGGAAGCTGGTATCTACTGACTTGGGAAGCTGGTATCGACTGGCTTGGGAAGCTGGTATCTACTGACTTGGGAAGCTGGTATCTACTGACTTGGGAAGCTATGATCTACTGACTTGGGTAGCTGGTATCTACTGACTTGGGAAGCTATGATCTACTGACTTGGGAAGCTATGATCTACTGACTTGGGAAGCTGTTATCTACTGACTTGGGAAGCTATGATCTACTGACTTGGGAAGCTGTTATCTACTGACTTGGGAAGCTATGATCTACTGACTTGGGAAGCTGTTATCTACTGACTTGGGAAGCTATGATCTACTGACTTGGGAAGCTATGATCTACTGACTTGGGAAGCTGTTATCTACTGACTTGGGAAGCTATGATCTACTGACTTGGGAAGCTGTTATCTACTGACTTGGGAAGCTATGATCTACTGACTTGGGAAGCTATGATCTACTGACTTGGGAAGCTGGTATCTACTGACTTGGGAAGCTGGTATCGACTGGCTTGGGAAGCTGGTATCTACTGACTTGGGAAGCTGGTATCTACTAACTTGGGAAGCTGGTATCTACTGACTTGGGAAGCTGGTATCTACTGACTTGAGAAGCTATGATCTACTGACTTGGGTAGCTGGTATCTACTGACTTGGGAAGCTATGATCTACTGGCTTGGGAAGCTGGTATCTACTGACTTGACAAGCTATGATCTACTGACTTGGGAAGCGTGGTATCTACTGACTTGGGAAGCTGGTATCTACTGACTTGACAAGCTATGATCTACTGACTTGACAAGCTATGATCTACTGACTTGGGTAGCTGGTATCTACTGACTTGGGAAGCTATGATCTACTGACTTGGGAAGCTATGATCTACTGACTTGGGAAGCTGTTATCTACTGACTTGGGAAGCTGGTATCTACTGACTTGGGAAGCTGGTATCTACTGACTTGGGAAGCTGGTATCTACTGACTTGGGAAGCTATGATCTACTGACTTGGGTAGCTGGTATCTACTGACTTGACAAGCTATGATCTACTGACTTGGGAAGCTGGTATCTACTGACTTGGGAAGCTGGTATCTACTGACTTGACAAGCTATGATCTACTGACTTGGGAAGCTATGATCTACTGACTTGGGAAGCTATGATCTACTGACTTGGGAAGCTGGCATCTACTGACTTGGGAAGCTATGATCTACTGACTTGGGAAGCTATGATCTACTGACTTGGGAAGCTGGTATCTACTGACTTGGGAAGCTATGATCTACTGACTTGACAAGCTATGATCTACTGACTTGGGAAGCTATGCTCTACTGACTTGGGAAGCTGGTATCTACTGACTTGGGAAGCTGGAATCTACTGACTTGGGAAGCTGGTATCTACTGACTTGACAAGCTATGATCTACTGACTTGGGAAGCTATGATCTACTGACTTGGGAAGCTGGTATCTACTGACTTGGGAAGCTGGTATCTACTGACTTGGGAAGCTATGCTCTACTGACTTGGGAAGCTGGTATCTACTGACTTGGGAAGCTGGTATCTACTGACTTGGGAAGCTGGTATCTACTGACTTGGGAAGCTATGATCTACTGACTTGGGTAGCTGGTATCTACTGACTTGACAAGCTATGATCTACTGACTTGGGAAGCTGGTATCTACTGACTTGGGAAGCTGGTATCTACTGACTTGACAAGCTATGATCTACTGACTTGGGAAGCTATGATCTACTGACTTGGGAAGCTATGATTTACTGACTTGGGAAGCTGGTATCTACTGACTTGGGAAGCTGGTATCTACTGACTTGGGAAGCTGGTATCTACTGACTTGGGAAGCTATGATCTACTGACTTGGGTAGCTGGTATCTACTGACTTGACAAGCTATGATCTACTGACTTGGGAAGCTGGTATCTACTGACTTGGGAAGCTGGTATCTACTGACTTGACAAGCTATGATCTACTGACTTGGGAAGCTATGATCTACTGACTTGGGAAGCTATGATTTACTGACTTGGGAAGCTGGTATCTACTGACTTGGGAAGCTATGATCTACTGACTTGGGAAGCTATGATCTACTGACTTGGGAAGCTGGTATCTACTGACTTGGGAAGCTATGATCTACTGACTTGGGAAGCTGTTATCTACTGACTTGGGAAGCTGGTATCTACTGACTTGGGAAGCTGGTATCTACTGACTTGGGAAGCTGGTATCTACTGACTTGGGAAGCTGGTATCTACTGACTTGGGAAGCTGGTATCTACTGACTTGGGAAGCTGTTATCTACTGACTTGGGAAGCTGGTATCTAATGACTTGGGAAGCTGGTATTTACTGACTTGGGAAGCTGGTATCGACTGACTTGGGAAGCTGGTATCTACTGACTTGGGAAGCTGGTATCAACTGACTTGGGAAGCTGGTATCTACTGACTTGGGAAGCTGTTATCTACTGACTTGGGAAGCTTTTATCTACTGACTTGGGAAGCTGGTATCTACTGACTTGGGAAGCTGTTATCTACTGACTTGGGAAGCTGTTATCTACTGACTTGGGAAGCTGGTATCTAATGACTTGGGAAGCTGTTATCTACTGACTTGGGAAGCTGGTATCTAATGACTTGGGAAGCTGGTATCTACTGACTTGGGAAGCTGGTATCGACTGACTTGGGAAGCTGGTATTTACTGACTTGGGAAGCTGGTATCAACTGACTTGGGAAGCTATGATCTTCTGACTTGGGATGCTATGATCTACTGACTTGGGAAGCTGGTATCTACTGACTTGGGAAGCTGGTATCGACTGGCTTGGGAAGCTGGTATCTACTGACTTGGGAAGCTGGTATCTACTAACTTGGGAAGCTGGTATCTACTGACTTGGGAAGCTGGTATCTACTGACTTGGGAAGCTATGATCTACTGACTTGGGAAGCTGGTATCTACTGACTTGGGAAGCTGGTATCAACTGACTTGGGAAGCTATGATCTTCTGACTTGGGATGCTATGATCTACTGACTTGGGAAGCTGGTATCTACTGACTTGGGAAGCTGGTATCGACTGGCTTGGGAAGCTGGTATCTACTGACTTGGGAAGCTGGTATCTACTAACTTGGGAAGCTGGTATCTACTGACTTGGGAAGCTGGTACTGACTTGGGAAGCTATGATCTACTGACTTGGGAAGCTGGTATCTACTGACTTGGGATGCTGGTATCGACTGGCTTGGGAAGCTGGTATCTACTGACTTGGGAAGCTGGTATCTACTAACTTGGGAAGCTGGTATCTACTGACTTGGGAAGCTGGTATCTACTGACTTGGGAAGCTATGATCTACTGACTTGGGAAGCTGGTATCTACTGACTTGGGAAGCTGGTATCGACTGGCTTGGGAAGCTGGTATCTACTGACTTGGGAAGCTGGTATCTACTGACTTGGGAAGCTATGATCTACTGACTTGGGTAGCTGGTATCTACTGACTTGGGAAGCTATGATCTACTGACTTGGGAAGCTATGATCTACTGACTTGGGAAGCTGTTATCTACTGACTTGGGAAGCTATGATCTACTGACTTGGGAAGCTGTTATCTACTGACTTGGGAAGCTATGATCTACTGACTTGGGAAGCTGTTATCTACTGACTTGGGAAGCTATGATCTACTGACTTGGGAAGCTATGATCTACTGACTTGGGAAGCTGTTATCTACTGACTTGGGAAGCTATGATCTACTGACTTGGGAAGCTGTTATCTACTGACTTGGGAAGCTATGATCTACTGACTTGGGAAGCTATGATCTACTGACTTGGGAAGCTGGTATCTACTGACTTGGGAAGCTGGTATCGACTGGCTTGGGAAGCTGGTATCTACTGACTTGGGAAGCTGGTATCTACTAACTTGGGAAGCTGGTATCTACTGACTTGGGAAGCTGGTATCTACTGACTTGAGAAGCTATGATCTACTGACTTGGGTAGCTGGTATCTACTGACTTGGGAAGCTATGATCTACTGGCTTGGGAAGCTGGTATCTACTGACTTGACAAGCTATGATCTACTGACTTGGGAAGCGTGGTATCTACTGACTTGGGAAGCTGGTATCTACTGACTTGACAAGCTATGATCTACTGACTTGACAAGCTATGATCTACTGACTTGGGTAGCTGGTATCTACTGACTTGGGAAGCTATGATCTACTGACTTGGGAAGCTATGATCTACTGACTTGGGAAGCTGTTATCTACTGACTTGGGAAGCTGGTATCTACTGACTTGGGAAGCTGGTATCTACTGACTTGGGAAGCTGGTATCTACTGACTTGGGAAGCTATGATCTACTGACTTGGGTAGCTGGTATCTACTGACTTGACAAGCTATGATCTACTGACTTGGGAAGCTGGTATCTACTGACTTGGGAAGCTGGTATCTACTGACTTGACAAGCTATGATCTACTGACTTGGGAAGCTATGATCTACTGACTTGGGAAGCTATGATCTACTGACTTGGGAAGCTGGCATCTACTGACTTGGGAAGCTATGATCTACTGACTTGGGAAGCTATGATCTACTGACTTGGGAAGCTGGTATCTACTGACTTGGGAAGCTATGATCTACTGACTTGACAAGCTATGATCTACTGACTTGGGAAGCTATGCTCTACTGACTTGGGAAGCTGGTATCTACTGACTTGGGAAGCTGGAATCTACTGACTTGGGAAGCTGGTATCTACTGACTTGGGAAGCTATGATCTACTGACTTGGGTAGCTGGTATCTACTGACTTGACAAGCTATGATCTACTGACTTGGGAAGCTGGTATCTACTGACTTGGGAAGCTGGTATCTACTGACTTGACAAGCTATGATCTACTGACTTGGGAAGCTATGATCTACTGACTTGGGAAGCTGGTATCTACTGACTTGGGAAGCTGGTATCTACTGACTTGACAAGCTATGATCTACTGACTTGGGAAGCTATGCTCTACTGACTTGGGAAGCTGGTATCTACTGACTTGGGAAGCTGGTATCTACTGACTTGGGAAGCTGGTATCTACTGACTTGGGAAGCTATGATCTACTGACTTGGGTAGCTGGTATCTACTGACTTGACAAGCTATGATCTACTGACTTGGGAAGCTGGTATCTACTGACTTGGGAAGCTGGTATCTACTGACTTGACAAGCTATGATCTACTGACTTGGGAAGCTATGATCTACTGACTTGACAAGCTATGATCTACTGACTTGGGAAGCTATGCTCTACTGACTTGGGAAGCTGGTATCTACTGACTTGGGAAGCTGGAATCTACTGACTTGGGAAGCTGGTATCTACTGACTTGGGAAGCTATGATCTACTGACTTGGGTAGCTGGTATCTACTGACTTGACAAGCTATGATCTACTGACTTGGGAAGCTGGTATCTACTGACTTGGGAAGCTGGTATCTACTGACTTGACAAGCTATGATCTACTGACTTGGGAAGCTATGATCTACTGACTTGGGAAGCTGGTATCTACTGACTTGGGAAGCTGGTATCTACTGACTTGACAAGCTATGATCTACTGACTTGGGAAGCTATGCTCTACTGACTTGGGAAGCTGGTATCTACTGACTTGGGAAGCTGGTATCTACTGACTTGGGAAGCTGGTATCTACTGACTTGGGAAGCTATGATCTACTGACTTGGGTAGCTGGTATCTACTGACTTGACAAGCTATGATCTACTGACTTGGGAAGCTGGTATCTACTGACTTGGGAAGCTGGTATCTACTGACTTGACAAGCTATGATCTACTGACTTGGGAAGCTATGATCTACTGACTTGGGAAGCTGGTATCTACTGACTTGGGAAGCTATGCTCTACTGACTTGGGAAGCTGGTATCTACTGACTTGGGAAGCTGGTATCTACTGACTTGGGAAGCTGGTATCTACTGACTTGGGAAGCTATGATCTACTGACTTGGGTAGCTGGTATCTACTGACTTGACAAGCTATGATCTACTGACTTGGGAAGCTGGTATCTACTGACTTGGGAAGCTGGTATCTACTGACTTGACAAGCTATGATCTACTGACTTGGGAAGCTATGATCTACTGACTTGGGAAGCTATGATTTACTGACTTGGGAAGCTGGTATCTACTGACTTGGGAAGCTATGATCTACTGACTTGGGAAGCTATGATCTACTGACTTATTTACTGACTTGGGAAGCTGGTATCGACTGACTTGGGAAGCTGGTATCTACTGACTTGGGAAGCTGGTATCAACTGACTTGGGAAGCTGGTATCTACTGACTTGGGAAGCTGTTATCTACTGACTTGGGAAGCTTTTATCTACTGACTTGGGAAGCTGGTATCTACTGACTTGGGAAGCTGTTATCTACTGACTTGGGAAGCTGTTATCTACTGACTTGGGAAGCTGGTATCTAATGACTTGGGAAGCTGTTATCTACTGACTTGGGAAGCTGGTATCTAATGACTTGGGAAGCTGGTATCTACTGACTTGGGAAGCTGGTATCGACTGACTTGGGAAGCTGGTATTTACTGACTTGGGAAGCTGGTATCAACTGACTTGGGAAGCTATGATCTTCTGACTTGGGATGCTATGATCTACTGACTTGGGAAGCTGGTATCTACTGACTTGGGAAGCTGGTATCGACTGGCTTGGGAAGCTGGTATCTACTGACTTGGGAAGCTGGTATCTACTAACTTGGGAAGCTGGTATCTACTGACTTGGGAAGCTGGTATCTACTGACTTGGGAAGCTATGATCTACTGACTTGGGAAGCTGGTATCTACTGACTTGGGAAGCTGGTATCAACTGACTTGGGAAGCTATGATCTTCTGACTTGGGATGCTATGATCTACTGACTTGGGAAGCTGGTATCTACTGACTTGGGAAGCTGGTATCGACTGGCTTGGGAAGCTGGTATCTACTGACTTGGGAAGCTGGTATCTACTAACTTGGGAAGCTGGTATCTACTGACTTGGGAAGCTGGTATCTACTGACTTGGGAAGCTATGATCTACTGACTTGGGAAGCTGGTATCTACTGACTTGGGAAGCTGGTATCGACTGGCTTGGGAAGCTGGTATCTACTGACTTGGGAAGCTGGTATCTACTAACTTGGGAAGCTGGTATCTACTGACTTGGGAAGCTGGTATCTACTGACTTGGGAAGCTATGATCTACTGACTTGGGAAGCTGGTATCTACTGACTTGGGAAGCTGGTATCGACTGGCTTGGGAAGCTGGTATCTACTGACTTGGGAAGCTGGTATCTACTGACTTGGGAAGCTATGATCTACTGACTTGGGTAGCTGGTATCTACTGACTTGGGAAGCTATGATCTACTGACTTGGGAAGCTATGATCTACTGACTTGGGAAGCTGTTATCTACTGACTTGGGAAGCTATGATCTACTGACTTGGGAAGCTGTTATCTACTGACTTGGGAAGCTATGATCTACTGACTTGGGAAGCTGTTATCTACTGACTTGGGAAGCTATGATCTACTGACTTGGGAAGCTATGATCTACTGACTTGGGAAGCTGTTATCTACTGACTTGGGAAGCTATGATCTACTGACTTGGGAAGCTGTTATCTACTGACTTGGGAAGCTATGATCTACTGACTTGGGAAGCTATGATCTACTGACTTGGGAAGCTGGTATCTACTGACTTGGGAAGCTGGTATCGACTGGCTTGGGAAGCTGGTATCTACTGACTTGGGAAGCTGGTATCTACTAACTTGGGAAGCTGGTATCTACTGACTTGGGAAGCTGGTATCTACTGACTTGAGAAGCTATGATCTACTGACTTGGGTAGCTGGTATCTACTGACTTGGGAAGCTATGATCTACTGGCTTGGGAAGCTGGTATCTACTGACTTGACAAGCTATGATCTACTGACTTGGGAAGCGTGGTATCTACTGACTTGGGAAGCTGGTATCTACTGACTTGACAAGCTATGATCTACTGACTTGACAAGCTATGATCTACTGACTTGGGTAGCTGGTATCTACTGACTTGGGAAGCTATGATCTACTGACTTGGGAAGCTATGATCTACTGACTTGGGAAGCTGTTATCTACTGACTTGGGAAGCTGGTATCTACTGACTTGGGAAGCTGGTATCTACTGACTTGGGAAGCTGGTATCTACTGACTTGGGAAGCTATGATCTACTGACTTGGGTAGCTGGTATCTACTGACTTGACAAGCTATGATCTACTGACTTGGGAAGCTGGTATCTACTGACTTGGGAAGCTGGTATCTACTGACTTGACAAGCTATGATCTACTGACTTGGGAAGCTATGATCTACTGACTTGGGAAGCTATGATCTACTGACTTGGGAAGCTGGCATCTACTGACTTGGGAAGCTATGATCTACTGACTTGGGAAGCTATGATCTACTGACTTGGGAAGCTGGTATCTACTGACTTGGGAAGCTATGATCTACTGACTTGACAAGCTATGATCTACTGACTTGGGAAGCTATGCTCTACTGACTTGGGAAGCTGGTATCTACTGACTTGGGAAGCTGGAATCTACTGACTTGGGAAGCTGGTATCTACTGACTTGGGAAGCTATGATCTACTGACTTGGGTAGCTGGTATCTACTGACTTGACAAGCTATGATCTACTGACTTGGGAAGCTGGTATCTACTGACTTGGGAAGCTGGTATCTACTGACTTGACAAGCTATGATCTACTGACTTGGGAAGCTATGATCTACTGACTTGGGAAGCTGGTATCTACTGACTTGGGAAGCTGGTATCTACTGACTTGACAAGCTATGATCTACTGACTTGGGAAGCTATGCTCTACTGACTTGGGAAGCTGGTATCTACTGACTTGGGAAGCTGGTATCTACTGACTTGGGAAGCTGGAATCTACTGACTTGGGAAGCTGGTATCTACTGACTTGGGAAGCTATGATCTACTGACTTGGGTAGCTGGTATCTACTGACTTGACAAGCTATGATCTACTGACTTGGGAAGCTGGTATCTACTGACTTGGGAAGCTGGTATCTACTGACTTGGGAAGCTGGTATCTACTGACTTGGGAAGCTGGTATCTACTGACTTGGGAAGCTGTTATCTACTGACTTGGGAAGCTGGTATCTAATGACTTGGGAAGCTGGTATTTACTGACTTGGGAAGCTGGTATCGACTGACTTGGGAAGCTGGTATCTACTGACTTGGGAAGCTGGTATCAACTGACTTGGGAAGCTGGTATCTACTGACTTGGGAAGCTGTTATCTACTGACTTGGGAAGCTTTTATCTACTGACTTGGGAAGCTGGTATCTACTGACTTGGGAAGCTGTTATCTACTGACTTGGGAAGCTGTTATCTACTGACTTGGGAAGCTGGTATCTAATGACTTGGGAAGCTGTTATCTACTGACTTGGGAAGCTGGTATCTAATGACTTGGGAAGCTGGTATCTACTGACTTGGGAAGCTGGTATCGACTGACTTGGGAAGCTGGTATTTACTGACTTGGGAAGCTGGTATCAACTGACTTGGGAAGCTATGATCTTCTGACTTGGGATGCTATGATCTACTGACTTGGGAAGCTGGTATCTACTGACTTGGGAAGCTGGTATCGACTGGCTTGGGAAGCTGGTATCTACTGACTTGGGAAGCTGGTATCTACTAACTTGGGAAGCTGGTATCTACTGACTTGGGAAGCTGGTATCTACTGACTTGGGAAGCTATGATCTACTGACTTGGGAAGCTGGTATCTACTGACTTGGGAAGCTGGTATCAACTGACTTGGGAAGCTATGATCTTCTGACTTGGGATGCTATGATCTACTGACTTGGGAAGCTGGTATCTACTGACTTGGGAAGCTGGTATCGACTGGCTTGGGAAGCTGGTATCTACTGACTTGGGAAGCTGGTATCTACTAACTTGGGAAGCTGGTATCTACTGACTTGGGAAGCTGGTATCTACTGACTTGGGAAGCTATGATCTACTGACTTGGGAAGCTGGTATCTACTGACTTGGGAAGCTGGTATCGACTGGCTTGGGAAGCTGGTATCTACTGACTTGGGAAGCTGGTATCTACTAACTTGGGAAGCTGGTATCTACTGACTTGGGAAGCTGGTATCTACTGACTTGGGAAGCTATGATCTACTGACTTGGGAAGCTGGTATCTACTGACTTGGGAAGCTGGTATCGACTGGCTTGGGAAGCTGGTATCTACTGACTTGGGAAGCTGGTATCTACTGACTTGGGAAGCTATGATCTACTGACTTGGGTAGCTGGTATCTACTGACTTGGGAAGCTATGATCTACTGACTTGGGAAGCTATGATCTACTGACTTGGGAAGCTGTTATCTACTGACTTGGGAAGCTATGATCTACTGACTTGGGAAGCTGTTATCTACTGACTTGGGAAGCTATGATCTACTGACTTGGGAAGCTGTTATCTACTGACTTGGGAAGCTATGATCTACTGACTTGGGAAGCTATGATCTACTGACTTGGGAAGCTGTTATCTACTGACTTGGGAAGCTATGATCTACTGACTTGGGAAGCTGTTATCTACTGACTTGGGAAGCTATGATCTACTGACTTGGGAAGCTATGATCTACTGACTTGGGAAGCTGGTATCTACTGACTTGGGAAGCTGGTATCGACTGGCTTGGGAAGCTGGTATCTACTGACTTGGGAAGCTGGTATCTACTAACTTGGGAAGCTGGTATCTACTGACTTGGGAAGCTGGTATCTACTGACTTGAGAAGCTATGATCTACTGACTTGGGTAGCTGGTATCTACTGACTTGGGAAGCTATGATCTACTGGCTTGGGAAGCTGGTATCTACTGACTTGACAAGCTATGATCTACTGACTTGGGAAGCGTGGTATCTACTGACTTGGGAAGCTGGTATCTACTGACTTGACAAGCTATGATCTACTGACTTGACAAGCTATGATCTACTGACTTGGGTAGCTGGTATCTACTGACTTGGGAAGCTATGATCTACTGACTTGGGAAGCTATGATCTACTGACTTGGGAAGCTGTTATCTACTGACTTGGGAAGCTATGATCTACTGACTTGGGTAGCTGGTATCTACTGACTTGACAAGCTATGATCTACTGACTTGGGAAGCTGGTATCTACTGACTTGGGAAGCTGGTATCTACTGACTTGACAAGCTATGATCTACTGACTTGGGAAGCTATGATCTACTGACTTGGGAAGCTATGATCTACTGACTTGGGAAGCTGGCATCTACTGACTTGGGAAGCTATGATCTACTGACTTGGGAAGCTATGATCTACTGACTTGGGAAGCTGGTATCTACTGACTTGGGAAGCTATGATCTACTGACTTGACAAGCTATGATCTACTGACTTGGGAAGCTATGCTCTACTGACTTGGGAAGCTGGTATCTACTGACTTGGGAAGCTGGTATCTACTGACTTGGGAAGCTGGTATCTACTGACTTGGGAAGCTATGATCTACTGACTTGGGTAGCTGGTATCTACTGACTTGACAAGCTATGATCTACTGACTTGGGAAGCTGGTATCTACTGACTTGGGAAGCTGGTATCTACTGACTTGACAAGCTATGATCTACTGACTTGGGAAGCTATGATCTACTGACTTGGGAAGCTGGTATCTACTGACTTGGGAAGCTGGTATCTACTGACTTGACAAGCTATGATCTACTGACTTGGGAAGCTATGCTCTACTGACTTGGGAAGCTGGTATCTACTGACTTGGGAAGCTGGTATCTACTGACTTGGGAAGCTGGTATCTACTGACTTGGGAAGCTATGATCTACTGACTTGGGTAGCTGGTATCTACTGACTTGACAAGCTATGATCTACTGACTTGGGAAGCTGGTATCTACTGACTTGGGAAGCTGGTATCTACTGACTTGACAAGCTATGATCTACTGACTTGGGAAGCTATGATCTACTGACTTGGGAAGCTATGATTTACTGACTTGGGAAGCTGGTATCTACTGACTTGGGAAGCTATGATCTACTGACTTGGGAAGCTATGATCTACTGACTTGGGAAGCTGGTATCTACTGACTTGGGAAGCTATGATCTACTGACTTGGGAAGCTGTTATCTACTGACTTGGGAAGCTGGTATCTACTGACTTGGGAAGCTGGTATCTACTGACTTGGGAAGCTGGTATCTACTGACTTGGGAAGCTGGTATCTACTGACTTGGGAAGCTGTTATCTACTGACTTGGGAAGCTGGTATCTAATGACTTGGGAAGCTGGTATTTACTGACTTGGGAAGCTGGTATCGACTGACTTGGGAAGCTGGTATCTACTGACTTGGGAAGCTGGTATCAACTGACTTGGGAAGCTGGTATCTACTGACTTGGGAAGCTGTTTTCTACTGACTTGGGAAGCTTTTATCTACTGACTTGGGAAGCTGGTATCTACTGACTTGGGAAGCTGTTATCTACTGACTTGGGAAGCTGTTATCTACTGACTTGGGAAGCTGGTATCTAATGACTTGGGAAGCTGTTATCTACTGACTTGGGAAGCTGGTATCTAATGACTTGGGAAGCTGGTATCTACTGACTTGGGAAGCTGGTATCGACTGACTTGGGAAGCTGGTATTTACTGACTTGGGAAGCTGGTATCAACTGACTTGGGAAGCTATGATCTTCTGACTTGGGATGCTATGATCTACTGACTTGGGAAGCTGGTATCTACTGACTTGGGAAGCTGGTATCGACTGGCTTGGGAAGCTGGTATCTACTGACTTGGGAAGCTGGTATCTACTAACTTGGGAAGCTGGTATCTACTGACTTGGGAAGCTGGTATCTACTGACTTGGGAAGCTATGATCTACTGACTTGGGAAGCTGGTATCTACTGACTTGGGAAGCTGGTATCAACTGACTTGGGAAGCTATGATCTTCTGACTTGGGATGCTATGATCTACTGACTTGGGAAGCTGGTATCTACTGACTTGGGAAGCTGGTATCGACTGGCTTGGGAAGCTGGTATCTACTGACTTGGGAAGCTGGTATCTACTAACTTGGGAAGCTGGTATCTACTGACTTGGGAAGCTGGTATCTACTGACTTGGGAAGCTATGATCTACTGACTTGGGAAGCTGGTATCTACTGACTTGGGAAGCTGGTATCGACTGGCTTGGGAAGCTGGTATCTACTGACTTGGGAAGCT
>NC_092164.1:65265493-65287993 GCF_045791955.1 Oncorhynchus clarkii lewisi
CAAACATACACACACACACACACACATACACACACAAACCACAGTGCCTATGTCTATCAACTGTGGCAAAACCACAGCAAAGACAAACACACACACAAACCACAGCAAAGAGCACCCCTCCCCTGTGTCTTGATCCTACACCAACATTCAGGCCTCTACCACAAACCCCCCTCAGTCACTGAGTCATCTGGACTGGAGCTAAACAGCTGCAAGTATCTCAGCTAAGTAGGAAGTATCTACAGTAGAAAGCCAAGGTCACACTGTGTAGAGTACAGTCCAATGGGGGGGGGGGGGGGGGGGGGGGGGGGGGGGGGGGGGGGGAATAGCAACTAACTAGGGAGTTAGATAGGTCATAAGTCCAGTTACCAGGGACCCACGGTTTGTTTGTGTGTGTGCATTACAGAATACAGATACACAACTGTTGTCATTTTCTTTTACTCAGTAATGGGGTTGATGTTAGTTACACACTGTTTTCCCCATTTGATAACGAGACACATTAAAACCGCTGTCTGTCTTAGCCTCTGGTGGGGGTGCCATGCCTCAGGACCATGCCTCAGGACTACCTGGCCTGATGACTCATTGCTGTCCCCAGTCCACCTGGCGGTGCTGCTGCTCCAGTTTCAACTGTTCTGCCTGCGGCTATGGAACCCTGACCTGTTCACCGGACGTGCAACCTGTCCCAAACCTGCTGTTTTCAACTCTCTAGAGACAGCAGGAGCGGTAGAGATATTCTGAATGATTGGATATGAAAAGCCAACTGACATTTACTCCATCGGGGCTGACCTGTTGCACCCTCTACAACCACTGTGATTATTATTAGACCCTGCTGGTCATCTATGAATATTTGAACAGCTTGGCCATGTTCTGTTATAATCTCCACCCGGTACAGCCAGAAGAGGACTGGCCACCCCTCATAGCCTGGTTCCTCTCTGGGTTTCTTCCTAGGTTCTGGCCTTTCTAGGGAGTTTTTCATATCCACTGTAATTCTACACCTGCATTGCTTGCTGTTTGCGGTTTTAGGCTGGGTTTCTGTACAGCACTTTGTGACATCAGCTGAGGTAAAGAAGGGCTTTATAAATACATTTGATTTGATTTGGTGTTACTGTAAACTGACATATGGAATTATTTTAAGATGGAATTGTTTTAAGGTGTTTCGTACTATGGATCATTGAGCTATTTGATTTGAAATTTTAAGATGGAATTGTTTTAAGGTGTTTCGTACTATGGATCATTGAGCTATTTGATTTGGAATTTTTAGATGGAATTGTTTTAAGGTGTTTTGTACTATGGATCATTGAGCTATTTGATTTGGAATTTTAAGAGGGAATTGTTTTAAGGTGTTTCGTACTATGGATTATTGAGCTATTTGATTTGGAATTTTAAGATGGAATTGTTTTAAGGTGTTTCGTACTATGGATCATTGAGCTATTTGATTTGGAATTTTAAGATGGAATTGTTTTAAGGTGTTTCGTACTATGGCTCATTGAGCTATTTGATTTGGTGCTACTGTAAACTGACATATGGAATTATTTTAAGATGGAATTGTTTTAAGGTGTTTCGTACTATGGATCATTGAGCTATTTGATTTGGAATTGTAAGATGTCTCCTGGTCTGACTAACACGGCTGTAGTGTAAGATGTCTCCTGGTCTGACGAACACGGCTGTAGTTCTGCCACTGTCCAGCACAGATGTGGAAGGCTGCCATATGCAATAAAAAGATATCTCTAGATTAAATGTGGGGGAATTTAATGGGGATGTTTATATTATGTTACTTACCGGTATTTACATCAACTCTAGGAGGTTTTAACATCCTGTCGTTAATCCAACAAATACTGCAGGGTGTCAAACATTATTATATGAAAATAACTCAGATAATATTTTTCACTCTCTCTCTCTCTCTCTCTCTCTCGCTGTCTCTCTCTCGCTGTCTCTCTCTCTCCACCCATCTCTCTCTCTCGCTCTACCCATCTCTCTCTCTCTTTCTCTCTCTCTCTGTCTCTCTCTGTCTGTCTCTCAATTCAATTCAATTCAATTCAAGGGCTTTATTGGCATGGGAAACATGTGTTAACATTGCCAAAGCAAGTGAGGTAGACAACATACAAAGTGAATATATAAAGTGAAAAACAACAAAAATTAACAGTAAACATTACACATACAGAGGTTTCAAAACAGTAAAGACATTACAAATGTCATATTATATATATACAGTGTTTTAACAATGTACAAATGGTTAAAGGACACAAGATAAAATAAATAAGCATAAATATGGGTTGTATTTACAATGGTGTTTGTTCTTCACTGGTTGCCCTTTTCTCGTGGCAACAGGTCACAAATCTTGCTGCTGTGATGGAACACTGTGGAATTTCACCCAGTAGATATGGGAGTTTATCAAATTTGGATTTGTTTTCGAATTCTTTGTGGATCTGTGTAATCTGAGGGAAATATGTCTATCTAATATGGTCATACATTGGGCAGGAGGTTAGGAAGTGCAGCTCAGTTTCCACCTCGTTTTGTGGGCAGTGAGCACATAGCCTGTCTTCTCTTGAGAGCCATGTCTGCCTACGGCGGCCTTTCTCAATAGCAAGGCTATGCTCACTGAGTCTGTACATAGTCAAAGCTTTCCTTAATTTTGGGTCAGTCACAGTGGTCAGGTATTCTGCCGCTGTGTACTCTCTGTTTAGGGCCAAATAGCATTCTAGTTTGCTCAGTTTTTTTGTTAATTCTTTCCAATGTGTCAAGTAATTATCTTTTTGTTTTCTCATGATTTGGTTGGGTCTAATTGTGCTGTTGTCCTGGGGCTCTGTAGGGTGTGTTTGTGTTTGTGAACAGAGCCCCAGGACCAGCTTGCTTAGGGGACTCTTCTCCAGGTTCATCTCTCTGTAGGTGATGGCTTTGTTATGGAAGGTTTGTGAACCACTTCCTTTTAGGTGGTTGAAGAATCTCTCTCTCTCTCTCTCTCTCTCTTGCTGTCTCTCTCTCGCTGTCTCTCTCTCTCTCTCTCCCTTTCTTTCCCTCTCTCTCTCTCTCTCTCCCTTTCTTTCCCTCTCTCTCTCTCTCTCTCCCTTTCTTTCCCTCTCTCTCTCTTTCTCTCTCTCGCTCTCTCTCTCTCTCTCTGTCTCTCTCTCTCTCTCCGTCTCTCTTTCTGTCTCTCTCTGTCTCCCTCTCTCTCTCCACCCATCTCTCTCTCTCTACCCATCTCTCTCTCTATTTCTCTCTCTCTCTCTCTCTCTCTCTTTCTTAACCCCTCTCTCTCTCCCTCTTTCTCTGTCTCTCTCTCTCTCTCTCTGTCTTTCTGAAAAGGAATCTGACAGATGTTGAATGTGTGTGTGTGTGTGTTCATCAATGATTCCAATCTAGCTGTCTGCTCTAAATGTTAAAAAGTGAAATCAGACATCAGCTCTTGTCAAAGTATGGTTGACATCGTATAATCTTGTTCATGACGGAAAGTAATTCACACACACACACACACACACACACACACACACACACACAATGTTAATCAGTGTATAGAAATCAACGAGGCATTCATCCAAAGTTGCCAACTCACATCAGAACATAATTTGCTTCCATAATATTACATGTAATTATTTCTGAATACATTCCTCTGTGTACTTAATGAAGCAACGTCATTAAATATGTAAATTAGCCTCGATATAAAGACAATAGGAAGGCCTGCATGTTATGACTTGTTTGTAGATAACTAAAAGCCTGTCATTACTATGGGGACTGCGAAATAAATTATTTAATGTCTAAGTGTGTGTGTGTGTGTGTGTGTGTGTGTGTGTGTGTGTGTGTGTGTGTGTGTGTGTGTGTGTGTGTGTGTGTGTGTGTGTGTGTTCTTATAGTACATTCTCATTCCTATTAACCAACATTCTGATTAGTAAAAGCCACAACAACCCAGCTATGAGTTCTCTTATAATGCACTACGACTCTTTCATCTATATCTCTGAGTTACATGTACATAGAATGTGTCCTAAATCTCATACTATTCCCTCTAGTGCACTACATTTCACCTTTACTGACACCGGCCACATTCAACAGGTGTTGGTGCGTTAAGTAAATGCATCAGTTGTTCTGCGTTCTGGCACACTCAGACGCTGCAATCGGAGTCGATAGCCCCTCAAAAGAGATTGCTTTCTTTAGTTATTACAACATTCTATAAATCATGACATAAACAACATGTCACTATTGCCGTTGGCTTCAATCCAGCTTCAACTGTTTCAAGAGGGACTGATATCCTGTTTCTCAACTAATATTCTGTACCCGGGAATAACAATCTATATATAGTTCTGGGAACATTTTTAGAATGTTGAACAATGTTCAAATGAAGTGATAATACCGAAGAGGCCAATATATCCTAAAAACATAATGCTTCGAGGGAATTATCACTTTTATACAACGGGATACCAACATATTCAGATAATGATTGACATATTTTCATTAAAAATATATATTTTAATGTTCTGTATCTATGGACCCGACCCAGTCGTTCGTTCCAAGTGTTCCATTGCCATACTGGCTGGCAACGTTCTTATCCATTGCTAGCTAGCCAACTACAGCTAACTACAGCTAACTACAGCTAACTACAGCTAACTACAGCTAACTGACAGTCAAGTCAAACAGCGCAGACAGAATAACAGTAGCTGCATTTGTTTAAGCTGTTTTCTAGTGACATTTATTTGGATAAATCCATAACAATGAGCTAATGAGGCACGATTTCACCTGGCACAGAATATGTGCTCTCTCATCAGGACACTGTTGTTCAGAGGAGCTAGCCAACAACACAGCTGTGTCAAGTAATTATCTTTTTGTTTTCTCATGATTTGGTTGTGTCTAATTGTGTTGCTGTCCTGTGGGGTCTGTTTGTGTTGGTGAACAGAGCCCCAGGACCAGTTTCCTTAGGGGACTCTTCTCCAGGTTCATCTCTCTGTAGCTGATGGCTTTGTTTTGGAAGGATTAGGAAATCGATTCATTTTATGTGGTTCTTGAATTTAACAACTCAATTCTGGATTTTGATAATTAGCGGGTATCAGTCTAATTCTGCTCTGCATGCATTATTTTGTGTTTTACATTGTACACAGAGGATAGTTTTTGCAGAATTCTGCATGCAGAGGCTCAATTTGGTGTTTGGCCCATTTTGTGAAATCTTGGAATTCTATAACTGACTCAAGTATTTTTAGCCTGATCCTAATTGGTATGTTGAAATTGATGTTCCTTTTGATGGCGTAGAAGGCCCTTCTTGCCTTGTCTCTCAGATAGTTCACAGCTTTGTGGAAGTTACCTGCGGTGCTGATGTTTAGGCCGAGGTACATATTGTTTTTTGTGTACTCTAGGGCATTGGTATCTAGATACAATTAGTATTTGTTGTCTTGGCAACTGGACCTTTTTTGGAACACCATTAACTTTGTCTTACTGAGACGGTCTGTCAGTGCCCATGTCTGACAGTAGCTGTGCAGAATATATAGGTGGGTTGAGGTGGGTTATTGTGGAGGCCAGGTCATCTGATACATCCATCACACTCCTTGGTCAAATAGCCCTTGTACAGCCTGGAGGTGTGTTGGGTCATTGTCCTGTTGAAAAACAAATGATAGTCCCACTAAGCGCAAACCAGATGGAATGGCGTATCGCTGTAGAATGCTGTGTTATCCATGCTGGTTAAGTGTACCTTGAATTCTAAATAAATCACTGACAGTGTCACCAGCTTTGCACCCCCACACCATCACACCTCTATGCTTCACAATGGGAACCACACATGCAGAGATCCTCTGTTCTACGTCTCACATAGACACGGTGGTTAGAACCAAAAATCTCCTCGCATTTGGACTCATCAGACAGAAGGACAGATTTCCATCGGTCTAATGTCCATTGTTCGTGTTTCTTGGCCTGAGCAATTCTCTTATTCTATTTGGGCTTTAGTAGTTGTTGTTCAAATCAATAGACCATGAGAAGACTTTGCCTTTGTTTTAGTTTGTTTGTTTGTCAATTAAGGTGTGCAGGGTGAATACGTGGTCTGTTGAAAGGAAATTTGGTAAAAAAAAAGCCAATTTGACACAAAAAAAAAATACACATGGTTAGCAGATGTTAATGCGAGTGTACAGCACATTGTTTTCACTGAGGAAATATACGAGTCTGCTGTTAATGATAATGCAGAGGATTTTCCCAAGGTTGCTATTGATGCATATCCCCCGGTAGTTATTGGGGTCAAATGTGTCTCCACTTTTGTGGACTGGGGTGATGTGTCTTTCCAAATATTGGGGGAGATATTGGGGAAGATATTGGGGAAGATGCCAGATTTAATTTTGATTTGATTTTTGATTTGATTTGAGCTGATGTTCAAAAGTTTAAGCATAGCCAATTGGATTGTGTGGTCTGTATATTTTATCATTTCATTTAGGATACCATCAACCCCACAGGCCTTTTTAGGTTGGAGGGTTTGTATTTTGTCCTGTAGTTCATTCAATGTAATTGGAGAATCCAGTGGATTCTGGAATCCAGTGTTCTGGAATCCAGTGGGTTCTGGAATCCAGTGTGTTCTGGAATCCAGTGTGTTCTGGAATCCAGTGTTCTGGAATCCAGTGGGTTCTGGTAGTCTTTAATAGTTGATTCTAAGATGTGTATTTTATCATGTATATGTTTTTGCTGTTTGTTCTTTTGTTATAGAGGCAAAGATATTGGAGAAAAGGTATTGGATAGTTAATTCTTCGTGTTGTTGTTTTCTATTCGCGTTTAGTGTTTTCCAATGTTCCTTGAAGTAGTAAGACTATGGACTTTTCCTTATTTTCTGTAGTCTGTTTCTGGGTATTTGTAGAGATCCACCATAGTGAAGGAGTAGGCTCAGGTTTTCTGGGTCTCTATGTTTTTGGTTGGACAGGTTTCTAATTTTCTTCGTTAGGTTTTTGCATTCTTCATCAATCCGTCTGTCATTGTTGTTAGTTTTTCTAGGTTGTCTGCTTGACATTTGTTGATTTGATAGAGAAGCTGAGAGATCAAATATACTGTTTAGGTTTTCTACTGCCACTATTACAGTGAAATGTTTGGTCCAGGATATTATCTAGAAGGGATTGAATTTGTTATCGCCTAATTGTTTTTGTTGTTGGTTTCTACACTACATCCCTCCCATCTATAGCATGCACTTCCTTTAGGTTTGATGCCTCATGGTTGATTATATTATCTTATGATTGAGTTTTGCTCTGTTTAAGTAGACTGTGATTTTGCTGTGATCTGATAGGGGTGTCAGTGGGCTGATCGCTCTGAGAGACTCTGGGTTGAGGTCAGTGATATAGTCATCTACAGTACTGCTGCAATTTCTCTCACTATGAACACAGGTGAATCCAGGTGAAAGCTATGATCCCTTATTGACGTCACTTGTTAAATCCACTTCAACCAGTGATGATGAAGGGGAGGAGACGGGTTAAAGAAGGATTTGTTAAGCCTGGAGACTATTGAGAAATGGATTGTGTTTGTGTGTCGTTCAGATGGTGAATGGCACAAAAGATTGAAGTGCCTTTGAACGGGGTATATGGTAGTATGTGCCAGGAGCACCGGTTTGAGTCAAGAATGGCAACAGTGCTGGGTTCAACAGTTTCCTTTGTGCATCAATAATGGCCCACCACCCAAAGGACATCCAGCCAACTTGACACAACTGTGGGAAGCATTGGAGTCGACATGGGTCAGCATCCCTGTGGAACGCCTTTGACACCTTGTAGAGTCCATGTCCCCTACGAATTGAGGCTGTTCTGAGGGCAAAAGATGTGCAACTACATTTTATGAAGGTGTTTTAAAGTAAAGTTTAAAGTTTTTTAAAGTTTAAAAGTTTTGTACACTCAGTGAATAGCATGTTGCGTTTGTCCCTTAAATCACCCACTATAACTGTTTGTGGAAAGATTATTTTACTTTACCCCCAAAATGTGCAACTACGGAGAAATACCAGAAAATAAATAATAAATCTTCGACTTCCACACATCTTGTTAGATGTGTACCATATCTTTACCTGAAACATTGTGGAGTCTAATGACGTTGTATAAATCAAACCAAAAAACACCTGTTTCCAAGGGATGGGAGTATCAATCAGTTTGTTGTTATTCTCTATTTTGGTTAGGCCAGGGTGTGGCTAGGGTGGGCATTCTAGGTTCTTTATTTCTATTTCTTTGTGTTTGGCCGGGTGTGGTTCTCAATCAGAGGCAGCTGTCTATCGTTGTCTCTGATTGAGAGTCATACTTAGGCAGCTTTTTCCCCCATCTGTGTTTGTGGGTAGATGTTTTCTGTTTTTGTGTCGGCACCAGACAGAACTGGTTCATTTTGTTCTTTTGTGTCAGTGTTCAGTTTAAATGAATATCATGAACACGTACCACGCCGCGCTTTGGTCCACTCCTTCCTCATGCAACGACGAGCGTTACAATGTCTTTATAGATCGTATACTCTAGTTACCCATCTGTTACATTTAAAATGAGATCTACTGTCACGGCTGATTTCCTCCTCGTCATCTGAAGGTGTAGCAGGGACCAAAATGCAGCGTGGTAAGTGTCCATAGTTGTTTTTAATGAAATAAACCAAAACACTACAAAACAATAAACGACACATGAACAACCGAAACAGTACCGTGTGGTGAAACAGACACGGAAACAATCACCCACAGAACATGGCTGCCTAAATATGGTTCCCAATCAGAGACAACGGTAGACAGCTGCCTCTAATTGAGAACCAATCTAGGCAACCATAGACATACAAACTACCTAGAAAGGAAACAGCCCCATAAACATACAAAACCCCTAGACAAGACAGAAAACAGTTTCCCTTTTCTTTGGTTAAATTGTCAACTAACGTGAATTGTCGTTGGATTTAGGTTGAAGTTGGGTGGAACCCCCCCCCCCCCCCACACACACACACACACACACACACTGAATTCCCTTATATTGATTACTTTTTTCAAATCTAATCAGATTTGTGTGGTTGAAATGATGTGGAAAAAATGTTGATTCAGGCAGTTTTTACCCAGTGGGAGTTCACAGTGATGGGGAGCACGGCTTTGTCTTGTTGATTAAAAACATTACAGTCACTCTCATTTTTATAGATGGGGGAAAAAAGAAATAATCTTAAGGGACAAGTTATTGCCACCGTAGCTCTAACCCTGACAACACATGTAACGCTATATATATGCTAATACGAATGACTAATTAGTGATATGCAAATGAGATGTTCCCATTATTGGCCGCTATCTGTTATGGGGATGGATGTGTGTCCCCCATCACTCACACAAACAACATACAAAAAACATTTAGGTTAATTGTCTGATATATAAATGGAAGACGAGGCCTGGGCTCCATTCATACGGTACACATACATGTCACCTTCTCTGTGACACACACACACATACAAACACACACACACAAACACACACAAAAACACACACACAAACACACACACAATGCCTTGTTCTTATAATCTGTCCTCCTCAACTTCATTGCTATTCAGTGTTTTGTCCTCTGACACAATGCTGCGTGCCACTAATCCCCTTGATTGGAGTGATGTTACAGGCAGGAGAGGGAGGACAGAAGAGAACAGAGGGAGGACAGAAGAGAACAGAGGGAGGACAGGAGAGAACAGAGGGAGGACAGAAGAGGACAAAGGGAGGACAGGAGAGAACAGAGGGAGGACAGGAGAGAACAGAGGGAGGACAGCAGAGAGCAGAGGGAGGACAGGAAAGAACAGAGGGAGGACAGAAGAGAGCAGAGGGAGGACAGCAGAGAGCAGAGGGAGGACAGGAAAGAACAGAGGGAGGACAGAAGAGAACAGAGGGAGGACAGGAAAGAACAGAGGGAGGACAGAAGAGAACAGAGGGAGGACAGCAGAGAGCAGAGGGAGGACAGGAAAGAACAGAGGGAGGACAGAAGAGAACAGAGGGAGGACAGAAGAGAACAGAGGGAGGACAGGAGAGAACAGAGGGAGGACAGAAGAGGACAAAGGGAGGACAGGAGAGAACAGAGGGAGGACAGGAGAGAACAGAGGGAGGACAGCAGAGAACAGAGGGAGGACAGTAGGGAACAGAGGGAGGACAGAAGAGAACAGAGGGAGGACAGTAGAGAACAGAGGGAGGACAGAAGAGAACAGAGGGAGGACAGTCGAGTACAGAGGGAGGACAGAAGAGAACAGAGGGAGGACGGAAGAGAAAAGAGGGAGAACAGCAGAGAACAGAGGGAGGACAGGAGAGAACAGAGGGAGGACAGGAGAGAACAGAGGGAGGACAGCAGAGAACAGAGGGAGGTCAGGAGAAAACAGAGGGAGGACAGGAGAGAACAGAGGGAGGACAGAAGAGAACAGAGGGAGGACGGGAGAGAACAGAGGGAGGACAGAAGAGAACAGAGGGAGGACAGCAGAGAACAGAGGGAGGACAGGAGATAACAGAGGGAGGACAGCAGAGAACAGAGAGAGGACAGAAGAGGACAGAGGGAGGACAGCAGAAAACAGAGGGAGGACAGGAGAGAACAGAGGGAGGACAGGAGAGAGCAGAGGGAGGACAGCAGAGAACAGAGGGAGGACAGGAGAGAACAGAGGGAGGACAGGAGAGAACAGAGGGAGGACAGAAGAGAACAGAGGGAGGACAGCAGAGAACAGAGGGAGGACAGCAGAGAACAGAGGGAGGACAGAAGAGAACAGAGGGAGGACAGAAGAGAACAGAGGGAGGACAGCAGAGAACAGAGGGAGGACAGGAGAGAACAGAGGGAGGACAGCAGAGAACAGAGGGAGGACAGAAGAGAACAGAAGGAGGACAGGAGAGAACAGAGGGAGGACAGGAGAGAACAGAGGGAGGAAAGGAGAGAACAGAGGGAGGACAGGAGAGAACAGAGGGAGGACAGGAGAGAACAGAGGGAGGACAGGAGAGAACAGAGGGAGGACAGAAGAGAACAGAGGGAGGACAGAAGAGAACAGAGGGAGGACAGGAGAGAACAGAGGGAGGACAGGAGAGAACAGAGGGAGGACAGGAGAGAACAGAGGGAGGACAGGAGAGAACAAAGGGAGGACAGGAGAGAACAGAGGGAGGACAGGAGAGAACAGAGGGAGGACAGGAGAGAACAGAGGGAGGACAGAAGAGAACAGAGGGAGGACAGCAGAGAACAGAGGGAGGACAGCAGAGAACAGAGGGAGGACAGAAGAGTACAGAGGGAGGACAGCAGAGAACAGAGGGAGGACAGCAGAGAACAGAGGGAGGACAGGAGAGAACAGAGGGAGGACAGAAGAGAACAGAGGTAGGACAGGAGAGAACAGAGGGAGGACAGAAGAGAACAGAGGGAGGACAGAAGAGAACAGAGGGAGGACAGAAGAGAACAGAGGGAGGACAGGAGAGAACAGAGCGAGGACAGGAGAGAACAGAGGGAGGACAGGAGAGAACAGAGGGAGGACAGGAGAGAACAGAGGGAGGACAGGAGAGAACAGAGGGAGGACAGAAGAGAACAGAGGGAGGACAGAAGAGAACAGAGGGAGGACAGAAGAGAACAGAGGGAGGACAGAAGAGAACAGAGGGATGACAGAAGAGAGCAGAGGGAGGACAGAAGAGAACAGAGGGAGGACAGCAGAGAACAGAGGGAGGACAGAAGAGTACAGAGGGAGGACAGGAGAGTACAGAGGGAGGACAGCAGAGAACAGAGGGAGGACAGCAGAGAACAGAGGGAGGACAGGAGAGAACAGAGGGAGGACAGAAGAGAACAGAGGGAGGACAGAAGAGAACAGAGGGAGGACAGAAGAGAACAGAGGGAGGACAGAAGAGAGCAGAGGGAGGACAGAAGAGAGCAGAGGGAGGACAGAAGAGAGCAGAGGGAGGACAGAAGGGAGCAGAGGGAGGACAGAAGGGAACTGAGGGAGGACAGAAGGGAACTGTGGCCGTGACCGTGGAATGCCGTGGAACAAAGGACGTTGACTTGGACAAATGTAAGTGATGTTTTACAAATTCCTACCCACAATCCTTCTGTAAGTAGAGGATGATAAGAGCATACGTAATTTTGTAAACAAGTCCCACATACTGTACCAAGGTGGGTGTTATAAACTCACATTCTTCTATATCCAACATAACGAGAGGAAGGTAACATTCTTCTATATCCAACATAACGAGAGGAAGGTACCATTCTTCTAGATCCAACATAACGAGAGGAAGGTAAAATTCTTCTATATCCAACATAATGAGAGGAAGGTAACATTCTTCTAGATCCAACATAACGAGAGGAAGGTACCATTCTTCTAGATCCAACATAACGAGAGGAAGGTACCATTCTTCTATATCTAACATAACGAGAGGAAGGTACCATTCTTCTAGATCTAACATAACGAGAGGAAGGTAACATTCTTCTAGATCCAACATAACGAGAGGAAGGTAACATTCTTCTATATCCAACATAATGAGAGGAAGGTAACATTCTTCTAGATCCAAGATAACGAGAGGAAGGTACCATTCTTCTATATCCAACATAACGAGAGGAAGGTACCATTCTTCTATATCTAACATAACGAGAGGAAGGTACCATTCTTCTAGATCTAACATAATGAGAGGAAGGTAACATTCTTCTATATCCAACATAACGAGAGGAAGGTACCATTCTTCTAGATCCAAAATAACGAGAGGAAGGTAACATTCTTCTAGATCCAACATAACGAGAGGAAGGTAACATTCTTCTATATCTAACATAATGAGAGGAAGGTAACATTCTTCTATATCCTAGATAACGAGAGGAAGGTAACATTCTTCTATATCCAACATAATGAGAGGAAGGTAACATTCTTCTATATCCTAGATAACGAGAGGAAGGTAACATTCTTCTATATCCAACATAACGAGAGGAAGGTAACATTCTTCTATATCCTAGATATCGAGAGGAAGGTAACATTCTTCTATATCCAACATAACGAGAGGAAGGTAACATTCTTCTTTATCCAAGATAACGAGAGGAAGGTACCATTCTTCTATATCTAACATAACGAGAGGAAGGTACCATTCTTCTAGATCTAACATAATGAGAGGAAGGTAACATTCTTCTATATCCAACATAACGAGAGGAAGGTACCATTCTTCTAGATCCAAAATAACGAGATGAAGGTAACATTCTTCTAGATCCAACATAACGAGAGGAAGGTAACATTCTTCTATATCTAACATAATGAGAGGAAGGTACCATTCTTCTAGATCTAACATAACGAGAGGAAGGTAACATTCTTCTATATCCTAGATAACGAGAGGAAGGTAACATTCTTCTATATCCAACATAACGAGAGGAAGGTAACATTCTTCTTTATCCAAGATAACAAGAGGAAGGTACCATTCTTCTATATCTAACATAACGAGAGGAAGGTACCATTCTTCTAGATCTAACATAATGAGAGGAAGGTAACATTCTTCTATATCCAACATAACGAGAGGAAGGTACCATTCTTCTAGATCCAAAATAACGAGATGAAGGTAACATTCTTCTAGATCCAACATAACGAGAGGAAGGTAACATTCTTCTATATCTAACATAATGAGAGGAAGGTACCATTCTTCTAGATCTAACATAACGAGAGGAAGGTACCATTCTTCTAGATCCAACATAACGAGAGGAAGGTAACATTCTTCTAGATCCAACATAACGAGAGGAAGGTAACATTCTTCTAGATCCAACATAACAAGAGGAAGGTAACATTCTTCTATATCCAACATAACGAGAGGAAGGTAACATTCTTCTATATCTAACATAACGAGAGGAAGGTAACATTCTTCTATATCCAACATAACGATAGGAAGGTAACATTCAGAAACAAAAATGGAATGCCGCAGGAGTTAATAGCTGCCATTTTTGTGTATTTTTGTTTCCTGTGACAGAAAAGAGTTTCTGGAGATCAGAACAGCGATCACTAAACTCGATTTGGATGAGGATTTCTAGTCGTGGCGAAGGACATACTGCTCGCCATGGACCAAATCCCCGACCCTCTATAAAAAGGAAGAGGCGACGTTATAGATACCCGACGAGACTACGTCATTGAGTGGATAAACCACCTCTACCTTCCGTTCGATTGGCGAACGTGCAATCACTTGAGAATAAACCGGACCGGGCTCCGTTCGACACTATCCTATCAGCGTAATCTGTAGAACTGTAATATCCTCTTTTTGTCCCGAGTCATGGCTGAACAAGGACATGGAAAATATAAATCTAGTTCTGGTTCCACTGAGTTAGAATATCTCACCATAAGCTGTAGACCATAATATTTACCAAGAGACTTTAAAACATTTTTTAAATGACTGCCTGTTCAGGGGCAGAACGACCTTGTCAGCTCGGGGGTTTGAACTTGCAGCCTTCCGGTTACTAGTCCAACGCTCTAACCACTAGGCTACCCTGCCGCCCCAATGTGCATTATACACAATCGTACAGATGGATTTTGTACTGTAGATATGTGGTGGAGGTGGAGTAGGGGCCTGGGGGGGAAACACAATGTGTTATTAAATCTGTGATCTATTGTAATGTTTTTAAAATTGTATACACTGCCTTAATTTTGCCTGGACCCCAGGAAGAGTAGTTGCTGCCTTGACATCAGCAAATGGGGATCCATAATAAACCCCAGGAAGAGTAGTTGCTGCCTTGACATCAACTAATGGGGATCCATAATAAACCCCAGGAAGAGTAGCTGCTGCCTTGACATCAGCTAATGGGGATCCATAATAAACCCCAGGAAGAGTAGTTGCTGCCTTGACATCAGCTAATGGGGATCCATAATAAACCCCAGGAAGAGTAGCTGCTGACTTGACATCAGCTAATGGGGATCTATAATAAACCCCAGGAAGAGTAGCTGCTGCCTTGACATCAGCTAATGGGGATCTATAATAAACCCCAGGAAGAGTAGCTGCTGCCTTGACATCAGCTAATGGGGATCCATAATAAACCCCAGGAAGAGTAGCTGCTGCCTTGACATCAGCTAATGGGGATCCATAATAAATACAAATAAAAATACCTCCCTGTAAAGTGAGCATTTCTCCTTTGTCAAGATAATCCATCCACTTAACAGGTGTGGCATGATAATTACACAGGTGCACCTTGTGCTGGGGACAATGAAAGGCCACTCTAAAATGTGCCTTTTTGTCACACAACACAATGCCACAGATGTCTCAAGTTTTGAGGGAGAGTGTATTTGGCATGCTGACTGCAGGAATGTTTACCAGAGCTGTTGCAGAATTGAGAATTGAATGGGCCCAATTGAGGTCCATTGTCATGGCATTCATCCGCCGCCATCACTTCATGTTTCAGCATGATAGCTTCATGTTTCAGCATGATAATGCATAGCCTCATGTTGCAATTACTGGACGCTGAAAACTTCCCAGTTTTTCCATGACCTGCATACTCACAAGACATAATCACAGATTGAGCATGTTTGGGATGCTCTGGATCAATGTGAACGACAGTGTGTTCCAGTTCCCTCCAATATCCAGAAACTTCGCACAGCCATTGAAGAGTACTGGGACATCATTCCACAGGTCACAATCAACAGCCTGATTAACCCTCCTGTTGTGTTCGTTTCATGTTAATTCATTCTATGTTCCCGGTTCAAAATGACCGCTCCATTGTAGCTGATTATAAATCCACAGTAATACATATATTATCACATAATGTTGTGTTAGATCTTTTTATCAACTTAAGTTCTATTTGCCATTTATGGCCTGTGGGCCTCATTGACCTGAGCTCATACAATTAGTTTTTGAGTTAAAAAATAAACGCATAATGTACAGATTATTTTGTCTATAACAAATACTCAGGTGAAAACATATTGTGCTTTTTATCACAGACTACTTTGTGTCAAAGTCTAACAAGGACTCTCTCCTCATCACCAGTGTCATGATCAAAGATATGATCAAGAGCCTCACACACATATATTGTTTGGTCATTGTGCTGCTACAGAATAAATTGTGAGCAAGGCCTCAAAAAAAGCTTTTATATACCAGAGCTGCAAGAAAAGTTCTATATATTATTGAAACAATGTTGCGATTGTTTGTGAAAATGCCAACAGGTGTGGTTCTCGTGGGGGAAAGATTCTAATGGGGAAAGGTTATGTTGGGTTGCCATGGAAGCCAAGAAGGGGAGTGAGGTGTGTGTGTGTGCTCAAACACACATGCATGTGGGGGTCTGCGAGAGGAAGTGTGTCCATCTGATGAATGGGCATGTGCCTGAACTCAATTGTATACACTAATTGTAGTGTACAAAAGTTAAATAAAACACCCAAAATGTAATGAAAATCCTCAACATGTATTTTGTGTGGCAGGGCTTAGCTACGTCATGGAACCTTCTCAAAATCAGATTAAATGAACTACATTTTTCAGATAGAGAACTTGTAAATCAGTCCAATTGGACCGGAACACAGCAGGAGGGTTAAGTCAATGCGAACAATGGTGATCACACCAGATACTGACTGGTTTTCTAATCCACGCCTCTACCTTTGTAATTTTATTTTGGTATCTGTGACCAACAGATGCATATTTGTATTCCCAGTCATGTGAAATCCATAGATAAGGGCCAATAGAATTTATTTTATTTAAAATTGACAGATTAAAAAAAAATCTGAACTGTAACTCAGTAAACATTTTGAAATTGTTGCATGTTGCATTTTTATTGTTGTTAAGTATATATAGCCAATATATTTTGTATTGAATAACAGTGTAATTTACATTATGGTTTCAATAAGAAAACCTATTTTCTAATGAACAGCTTGCGTGTGATTGTCATAATAACAAACAGTACATTATGTGATAACAAGTCAGAGAAGAGAGGAACTGCCTCACACAGCAGGGGAAACAGAGGGTTAAATACACAACAGGTAATGAATGGGATTGAAAACAGGTGTGTGGGAAGACGAGACAAAAACCAATGGAAAATGAAAAATGGATCAATGATGGCTAGAAGACCGGTGACGTCGACCGCCGAGCACCGCCCCGAACAAGGAGAGGCAACGACTTTGGCAGAAGTCGTGACAGTGATAACAAGTCAGAGAAGAGAGGAACTGCCTCACACCAGCAGACTGGTCACCAATCAAGTTCACGTTGCCATGGTGCGTCATACAGCAATTTGTTTTTTGGGTTCCTGAGAAAAACCCTGAGAAAAAAAACGTACTTATATCGGCAGATTTATCTGTAATCTTTGACTTTTGCCTCCCTAAAATCGGTATAAAAACCGAAAAGAATTCCATATCGGTCGGGTTCTAATTACAGGAAACATTTGCACTTAGCTAAAGGCTAGAGCTGCCGCATTCAATGAGTGGGACATTCAAAATTCAGAAGGCACTCGCACATCTGAGCTATCTTTTTATAGGTGCATGGTTGAATACAATGAGAAAAAAGTAGGAACCCGCACACTGCCCTTGATAGTATCACTGCCCTTGATAGTATCACTGCCCTTGATAGTATCACTGCCCTTGATAGTATCACTGCCCTTGATAGTATCACTGCCCTTGATAGTATCACTGCTCTTGATAGTATCACTGCTCTTGATAGTATCACTGCTCTTGATAGTATCACTGCTCTTGATAGTATCACTGCTCTTGATAGTATCACTGCTCTTGATAGTATCACTGTTCTTGATAGTATCACTGCTCTTGATAGTATCACTGCTCTTGATAACTTCACTGATCTTTAATAAGCTTTACGTATCGGCCTCCGAGTGGGACACTAACGGACGCTTGGAAGAAATCCTGCTACACCCTCTGACGAACCATCAAACAGGCAAAGCGTCAATACTGGACCGCGATTGAATCCTACTACTCTGGCTTTGATGCATTTTGGATGTGGCAGGGCTTAGCTAACTGTCACGGATTACAAAGGGAAACCCACCCGAAAGCTGCCCAGTTACGCGAGCCTACCAGGCGAGCTGAAGGCCTTCTATGCTCATTTCGAGGCAAGCAACACTGAACCATGCGTGAGAACACCAACTGTTCCAGATGACTGTGTGATCATGCTCTCTGTAGCTAATGTGAGTAAGACCTTTATCCTCTTGAAGCTAGGGGGCACTATTTTTATGTTTGGAAAAATAACCTTCCCAAAGTAAAAGGCCTATTTCTCAGGACCAGATGCTAGAATATGCATATAATTGACAGATAGAAAACACTCTAAAGTTTCCAAAACTGTCCAAATATTGTCTGTGAGTATAACAGAACTGATATTGCAGGTGAAACCCTGAGAAAAATCAAACCAGGAAGTGGCTTCTATTTTGAAAACTTCATGTTCCATAGCCTCCCATTGCTCCATTTAAAGGGATATTAACCAGATTCCTTTTCCTATCGCTTCCCCAAGGTGTCAACGGTCTTCAGACATAGTTTCAGGCTTTTAATTTGAAGAATGAGCGTGAACGACCACATTGCGTAAGTGGATGGGTCGGGGCTCTCAGAGTGAATTGTGCGCAAAAGAGAAAGGCGGCCATTGTTACTCCCGGTCCTAGTGAAAAGCCAACTGTCCCGGTTGATATATTATCGAATAGATATTTGAAAAACACCCTGAGGATTGATTATAAAAAACGTCTGACATGTTTCTGTGGACATTATGGATATAATTTGGAATTTTTGTCTACGTTGTCGTGACCGCTCTTTCCGGTGGATTCCTGGGCATATAAAGGTATTTGGATATAAAAATATCTTTATGGAAGAAAAGGAACATTTGTTGTCTAACTGGGAGTCTCGTGAATGAAAACATCTGAAGATCATCAAAGGTAAATGATTAATTTGATTGCTTTTCTGATTTTCGTGACCAAGTTACCTGATGTTAGGTGTACTTATTGTATTGTCGAGCGATCGATAAACTTACACAAACGCTTGGATTGCTTTCGCTGTAAAGCATAATTTCAAAATCTGAGACGACAGGTGGATTAACAAAAGGCTAAGCTGTGTTTTGCAATATTTCATGAATATGAATATTTTCTAGTAATATTATTTGACTGTGGCGCTATGCTAGTCAGCGTTGCTGATGACAATTATCCCGGATCCGGTATGGGTGGTTCAGAGAGGTTAAACAGGTTAACATTCAGATGGATTACCAGGGCGTGTACTCAGAGCATGCGTGACTAGCTGGCAAGTGTCTTCACTGACATTTTCAACCTCTCCCTGACCCAGTCTGTAATACGTACATGTTTCAAGCCATCCACCATAGTCCCTGTGCACAAGAACACCAAGGTAAACTGTCTAAATGACTACCAAACCGTATCACTCATATCTCCAGCCATGAAATGACATCAACACCTCTATTGGCCTCCCTTTCCTACGCCATTGACTACAGTTCATCACTAAGGTCACGACCCTGGGACGGAACACCTCCCTCTGCAACTGGATCCTGTACTTTCTGACGTGCCGCCCCCAGCTGGTGAGGGCTGGCAAGAACACATCCGCCACGCTGACCCTCAACACGGGGGCCCCTCAGAGGAGTGTGCTTAGTCCCCCTCCTGTACTGCCTGTTCATCCGCGACTGGTCACGCTCGACTCCAACACAAGTTTTCCGACGACACAACGGTGGTAAGCCCGATCACGGATGACGATGAGACGGGCTTTAGGGAGGAAGGCAGATACCTGGCAGAGCGGTGCCGGGACAACAACCTCACCTTCAACACCAGCATGACAATGGCGCTGATTGTTGACTACAGGAAATGGAGGGCTGAGCACGCCCCTATTCACATCGGCAGGGTTATAGTGGATTTGGGTTGAGAGCTTCAAGTTCCTTGGTGCCCACATCACTATGGTCCAAACACACCAACACAGTTGTGAACCTGAGCTGAAGTACGTTTACCAATGCCTCTTACAGTGATGGAAAAAGTACCCAATTGTCATACTTGAGTAAGAGTAAAGATACCTTAATAGAAAATGACTCAAGTGAAAGTGAAAGTCACCCAGTAAAATACTACTTGAGTAAAAGTCTAAAAGTGTTTGGATTTAAATATACGTAAGTATAAAAAGTAAATAGTATTGCTAAAATATAGTTAAGTATCAACATTAAAAGCAGAAATAATTTCATATCCCTTATATTAACCAAAAAAGACCATTGGCACCATTTTCTTGTTTATTTTAATATATGAAAAGTCAGTGGCACACTCCAACACTCAGACATAACTTTGAAACGAAGCATGTGTACTTAGCGAGGTCGCCAAATCAGAGGCAGTGGGAATGACCAGGTTCACGGTAAAGTCAAACCTGTTGTATTCGGAGTATGTGTCAAATAAAAGTTGATTTGCAGAAACAAAAACATAATTTAAAATATTTGTTTTCCTCGTTTTGCAGAGCAGGGTAGTTCACTGAATTTGTACGTCAATGAGGAAGGTGCATATTTAACGAGTTGTGTGTGTTTTGTGTGTGTGTGTGTGTTGAGCTGATTAGCATGTAGAGTGATTGGGGTGCCCTGGTCTAGAGTCAGGAGAGGAGAGGAGAGGAGAGGAGAGGAGGTAAAGTAGGGGAGGGAGAAGAAGGGGATAATAGAAAATAGGAGGGGAGGGGAGGGATAGGAGGGGAGAAATGTGGGGAGAGGAGAGAAGGGGATAAAAGGTGGGGAAAGAGAGGAGGGAGATGGAAAGAGGGGAGAAGAGGAGGGAGAATGTAGGGAGTGGGGGAGGGAGAAGAGGAGAGGGGGGATAGAGCGAGAATGGAGAAGAGGGAGAGGGGGATAGAGCGGGAGGGGAGGGAGAGGGGATAAAGTGAGAAGGTAGGAGAGGAGGAAGAGGGGGAAAGTACAGAGAAAAGTGTGGAGAACAGGATGAAGTGGAAGAGAGAGGGGAGAAAGAAGTGGGAAGAGGAGAGGAGAAAAGAAGACAAGACAAGAGTAAAGGTACATAGAAGAAAAGACAAGAAGTAGAGAAGAGAAGTAGAGAAGATTTGATAAGTAAAGAAGAGAAGTAGAGAAGAGATGATAAGTAGAGAAGAGAAGAAGAGAAGATAAGAAGAGAAGAGAAGTAGAGAAGATATGATAAGTAAAGAAGAGAAGTAGAGAAGAGATGATAAGTAGAGAAGAGAAGTAGAGAAGATAAGAAGAGAAGAGATGATAAGTAAAGAAGAGAAGTAGAGAAGAGATGATAAGTAGAGAAGAGAAGTAGAGAAGAGATGATAAGTAGAGAAGAGAAGTAGAGAAGAGATGATAAGTAAAGAAGAGAAGTAGAGAAGAGATGATAAGTAGAGAAGAGAAGTAGAGAAGAGATGATAAGTAGAGAAGAGAAGTAGAGAAGAGATGATAAGTAAAGAAGAGAAGTAGAGAAGAGATGATAAGTAGAGAAGAGAAGTAGAGAAGATAAGAAGAGAAGAGATGATAAGTAGAGAAGAGAAGTAGAGAAGAGATGATAAGTAGAGAAGAGAAGTAGAGAAGAGATGATAAGTAGAGAAGAGAAGTAGAGAAGAGATGAGAAGTAGATAAGAGAAGTAGAGAAGAGAAGTTGAGAAGTAGAGAGGAGATGAGAAGTAGAGAAGAGAAGTAGAGAAGATAAGTGAAGTAGAGAAGAGAAGTTGAGAAGTAGAGAGGAGATGATAAGTAGATAAGAGAAGTAGAGAAGAGAAGATAAGTGAAGTAGATAAGAGAAGTTGAGAAGAGAAGTAGAGAAGAGAAGAAGAGAAGTTGAGAAGAGAAGTAGAGAAGAGAAGAAGAGAAGTTGAGAAGAGAAGTAGAGAAGAGAAGTAGAGAAGAGAAGTAGAGAAGAGAAGTAGAGAAGAGAAGTAGAGAAGAGAAGTAGATAAGAGAAGTAGAGAAGAGAAGTAGAGAAGATAAGATAAGTGAAGTAGAGAAGAGAAGTTGAGAAGAGAAGTAGAGAAGAGAAGAAGAGAAGTTGAGAAGAGAAGTAGAGAAGAGAAGTAGAGAAGAGAAGTAGATAAGAGAAGTAGAGAAGATAAGTGAAGTAGAGAAGAGAAGTAGAGAAGAGAAGTAGAGAAGAGAAGTAGAGAAGAGAAGAGAAGTAGATAAGTGAAGTAGATAAGAAAAGTAGAGAAGAGAAGTAGAGAAGAGAAGTTGAGAAGAGAAGTAGAGAAGATAAGTGAAGTAGAGAAGAGAAGTAGAGAAGAGAAGTAGAGAAGAGAAGTAGATAAGAGAAGTTGAGAAGAGAAGTAGAGAAGAGAAGAGAAGTAGAGAAGAGAAGTAGAGAAGAGAAGTTGAGAAGAGAAGTAGAGAAGATAAGATAAGTGAAGTAGAGAAGAGAAGTAGAGAAGAGAAGTAGAGAAGAGAAGTAGATAAGAGAAGTAGAGAAGAGAAGTAGATAAGAGAAGTAGAGAAGATAAGAGGAGTAGAGAAGAGAAGTAGAGAAGAGAAGTAGAGAAGATAAGTGAAGTAGATAAGTGAAGTAGATAAGAAAAGTAGAGAAGATAAGATAAGTGAAGTAGATAAGAGAAGTAGAGAAGATAAGATAAGTGAAGTAGATAAGTGAAGTAGATAAGAAAAGTAGAGAAGATAAGATAAGTGAAGTAGATAAGAGAAGTAGAGAAGATAAGATAAGTGAAGTAGATAAGAAAAGTAGAGAAGATAAGAGGAGTAGAGAAGTTAAATAAACCCCC